>NC_056744.1:1124412091-1124549591 GCF_019279795.1 Protopterus annectens
TCAAATCAAAAATCACTGAAATAAAAATAATTAAAAATACATTTTCCTGAAAACATTTTATTGACTCACATTTCACAGCAAACTATAGAAGACAATAGATATTTACTGCTTTTGTGGTTTAAGATCTTAGAATAGTTGGAGTTACAAGGCAGTTTAATCATGAACATCATTTATAGTTTGGCAGTTCCAGGCCTCAAGTTGTGTTACTGGCTTTAGACGTTTGTGCATAAGCTATGACTCACAGAGTTTGGCATTTTCTCTTACATCACACTTATAAGATGGTAGTCAGTATATTTAGGTAAAAGGGGTGTGCAGTGAGTATTTGTAGACCTCCAGTTTTAAGTGTTATTGTATCTGACGGGTACACTTATGTAACAAGCCCTAACTTGGCTTTTGTAGTCAGCACCTCCAAGGCCTTTAGGCAAAAGCTCCTGCTTTTACTTCTCATTTGAGCATCCATTTGATAACCTAACCTCCTAGTGTCTACTAATAGCCTACCTCCATATATGCTGCAATAATTTTCATTTGGCATCTAGTCATGTAGCTAATACAGGCAGATTCCTGAATTACAATGTGAGAACTTTCCATTCAAGCCATGTGCATATTTATCAAACCAACACTTTGCAAAATATGTGCAGACAAATATATGCGTCTGTGTGTGGGGATGTGTGTGTGTGTGTGTGTGTGTGTGTGTGTGTGTGTGTGTGTGGGGATGTGTGTGTATATATATATATATATATATATATATATATATATATATATATATATATTTTTTTTTTTGGTTTTTACATAGTATCGCAACCACATTTGTAACTGACAATGCAAAAGTACCATTTTTTTTGTGTGTGTACAAGAAAGGAGTTCCCAAGAAGCTTAAAGGTTAGCCCCTCTGGTGCAAATGTGAGCTGAGCAGAACAGACAAAACGTTTTACTGAAGCCTCAATCAACAAGATCCAAGTCTTCTCAGCTATATTGTTTTGGTCGTCTGAGTAATACTGTACTTTCTAAGCTTGGGAGGGGGTGGATTTACTCAGTGCTGCAAACAGCACGGTCACGACGGGTTGAAATTAAAAGCGCGTTACTTCCCAGACAACCTCCTGAATTGTGTCCATGTTTATCAACTGTCCAGAATATAGCAGAATGTCCAGATTTTTTTGGTCTCATAGTTTGTCTGTTTCTCATAAAACCTGTGGTTTTCTAGCACTTCATTCAGGGATTAAGACACCGAATTATAACGTACATATGAGTTTCGAATGGTGTATCTTTCAGAAAGCTGATGCTAATACAAAATGTCAATTCAACAAGCAATGTTAAAACAGCAATAGTTTAAACTGGGCATTCTGTTATTTTTTATTAGAATTCCAGTGTGAAATGGTCAAGAAGTATGACAGTATGTCAGCATTTGCAGATGTTATATAAAAATAAGTAAACATCTTGCCAGTAGTTATCTAGAAGGGCAATCTTTGTGGATGCATCCACAGTAAACAGACCAGGACACTTAAAAAAGCAACACTGCATATAGCAAATCTTTAACAAATGTGGTTGCGATAATACGCAAGTGCCATATATTTATATGTATAAGTATATGACACACACACATATAAACAAATAGAGACAAAGAAAAATGAGAACAATATGAAATAAAGACACACAGTTCCAGTGTTGGTAGGGGTAACAGATTTAATAAAAAGGCATACTTAAATATGCCACCAGTACATGTTGCTCCATATAAGCTGTGAAAGGAAGTAATTCTGGGTATATCGTGGGTGCTGCGAAGTGTAAAATCCAGGAATAATTTAATAAAATATAAGCACTTTCACAAACACTGTTGCTTCATGATTCCAGAGTTGAATGATGTTTTAATGCGGTAATTAAAAGGTTAAAGTTTAAATGATTTTGTTACCTGGTGAAGCAGGATGCACTCTCTTCTTATTGGCTGATCTGTGTTGATTGGAGTGATATATAATTGCATGATGTTTTTGAATGTAATGATCTGATGAAGCAACACCGTTTGTGAAAGTGCTTATCTTTATTAAATCATACCTGGATTTTACGTTGAGGTGACTCGTTTCTTCTTTTAGCCTGTGTCTGCTCTGTGAAATTTTGGATATTCCTCAGTTTTTACTGTTATTGAATGTAAAAACACTGGAAGCAGACCACCACGATGAATGAACAAAATTTATTGCAGAGATAAGCGCTTTCGCGTACCCAAAGTACGCTTCATCAGATCTAATTCCACATTATAACTCAAGATCTTATATATACTAATGCTCTAAAAACATTGTTCAGTCAACAAATAATCAAGCAATCAATTATGCAAATCAACTCACTTAGAGCACTATACCCTAGTAACGCACCAACATACAATAAGAATTCTAAAAGCTGTAATACCATACTTAAATCATGCTCAAATAAAATGCGACGAAGAATAGTGGTAGGAAATGGTTGGGTGACTGAAACCCTATCTGTGTATGTAGAAAAGAAATTAAGACCCTTGGTTTCAGACATACCATCCATTTTGAAGGACACATCAACTATTGGAAGCTTTGAATGGCTTTACAAGTGGCCTACCAGAAACTTGTCTTTTAGTAACATTAGATGTTAAAGATCTATTCACCTCCATACCTAACAGCTATGGTCTAGAAGCTATTAGATCTGTTATGAATAATAGTAAAAGGTTTAGTAATAGTGACCAGATATTATTGAATGCACTGCTGGAGTCGGTGCTATCGAATAATGTGTTCATGTTTAATGACAAAATTTATTTACAACAATGGGGGGTTGCTATGGGAACTCCCTGTGCTAATACTTACGCAAACCTGGTGGTGCACTATTGGGAGACTACTTGTCTCTTCAATAATGAGAACTTCCAGAAGATATCCCTATATAAAAGATTTGTGGATGACGTGCTTTTCTTTTGGAATGGTACGGTGAATGAATTGTTCTCCTTTATTGAATACTTAGAATCAACAACGTCATTTTTGAAATTCACCATTGACTATTCGTACAATAAAATAGATTTTTTAGATATCATGATCATTAAAGATAAGGAAGGAACATTAAGTACGACCATTTATAGGAAAGATTGCTGGAAAAATACACTGCTACAATACAATAGTATGCACCCCAGGTTTGTGTTTCGCAACATTGTGAAAAGTCAATTTGTGAGGATTAAGAAACTGTGTAAAGATCCTATAGAACTGCGAACACAGGGCCTTCTATTAGAGAACATGTTCATTGATAGAGGTTATAACTCAGAGATGGTGCATTCTATAAAGGAGGTTTACATATCTTCAGATGAAAGAAGTGCTTTTGGCAAGAGAGGATTGAAACAACATGGATATGAACGTTTTATCTCTGATAAGTCTAAGGTTAGTTTTAACACTAGATATACCAGTGATAATAAGGTCATTACAGATATAATAACTAGGAACTGGCATATACTTATGACAGATTTAGAAATTAAGAACATAGTAGGACCTAAGCCGGTTTTTGTTTATCGGAATAGTAAGAATTTAAAAAGGCTGTTATGTGTTGAACAATTGAATGAGCATAAAGGTGGCATACTAAAGACTGTTAAGAAATTAGGCACATATCCCTGTGGAAGGTGCAATATGTGCTCATTGATTACGATAGAACAAATTTTTGAGCATCTGACTCTAGATTTTAGATTTGAACCAAGATTTATGGCTACTTGTGAGGACATGAATTTGATATACTTAGCCAATTGCCAAATATGTCAAGCATTTTATGTAGGTATGACAACCAGACATCTTAAAGAGAGAATTTACAACCATGTCTATGACATTAAGAAACAAGATTTAAAGAATGCATTGGCTAAACATACTATAATTTGTCCAGGACATACATTTAGCTTTAGAGTTTTACAAATTATAACACCTAATAGAAGGAAAGGTGACAACTTTAATGAACTTGAGAATAAAGAACTAAGTTGGATATTGAGATTGAAGGCACACTACCCCCTGGGGCTTAATCAGTATGTAAGTATCAGATCCTCCTTGAAGGGACGCAGTGTTAAATAATTGAGTATACAGATAGCTTAGATATCTAATAAGAGATAGAATATAACACATTATAATATAAACAAGATTAAGTTGATAATATAAAATAAGAAACTAAAATAATAAATTAATGTTTTTTTTTTATGATCTAAATGTCCTAGGAACTGTTTTTCATGTTTTTCATGTAGTTCATATGTGATGTTTATAGAGTTTGAATTATTATTTATTATAGTATATATATATAGGTTTGTATCAGCTATCCATTTACTTTATTGGTTGTCTACTACTCATTTAGTTTGCCGACAGATTGTTATATAGGCAGCCTGATATGCTACTTCTATACACATACATTGTTTATGAGAAGCAAACCATATAAGTTGTTGTATATAAAAGAATTGTTTTTAGCATTAAGTAATTTACATAGTATATATACTTAAGTGTTTTATATGATCAAATGCCCAATTTTTTATATATATATATATATATATATATATATATATATATATATATATATATACCTAAAATTATATATATTTTTATGCATTTAGATCAATATGCATTCTTTGTCGCATTTTATTTGAGCATGATTTAAGTATGGTATTACAGCTTTTAGAATTCTTATTGTATGTTGGTGCATTACTAGGGTATAGCGCTCTAAGTGAGTTGATTTGCATAATTGATTGCTTAATTATTTGTTGATTGAACAATGTTTTTAGAGCATTAGTATATATAAGATCTTGAGTTATAATGTGGAATTAGATCTGATGAAGCGTACTTTGGAGTGCTGAAGCGCTTATCTCTGCAATAAATTTTGTTCATTCATCGTGGTGGTCTGCTTCCAGTGTTTTTACATTCAGGATGTTTTACTCTTTACGGAAAAGACTTTTGGGAGCCAGCGTCTATTGTGTACTATTATTTTTTACTGTTATTGGTAGAGCCGTTTTTCACCCGGGTACCTCTTTGGATTGAGTTATAACACTGGTGAGCTGAAGCCTTAATATTATCTGTCTATTGCTCTGCAAGAGTGCTATGTTTGTTACTTCCTCCTGTGTTGTAAAAATGCCTTTTTGTTTGCTAGTTTCTTTGCTAGATGTTATGGCTTCAGAGTCATAATAGAATTGTTAAAACTACTTACAATATACAATATAAAACTACAATTTAAAACTTACTACATACAATACAAAGGTTAAACTGCTACAGTTCAGTACAGGCATCATTTTCAAATCTAGGTGCTTAGGATTTTCCTCTCTCTTCAACCCTTGGCTGACCTGGTGTGACCGTTTGAACTCTACAGTTCCCTACAAAATGGATTCTACTGGACTGCAATTGGTCACCATAACAAAATTAGTTTCTCTCACATTTAAGCAGAATGAACTCTACAGTTCCCTACAAAATGGAGTCTACTGGACTGCAATTGGTCACCATAACAAAATCAATTTCTCTCAGCATTTAAGCAGAGTAGGTTGCACACAAAAAGCATTTGTTAAGCTTTCACTTACAGTGCTGTGTAATTAAGCAGGTCACCATTTTGGTCAGCCATAGGGCTCTTTTTTTCTACTTGAGTGTTTGCCTCCTTCCCCTGTAACTTAAGTAAACTGACTCTTACATTAAGAACTATAATACTTAGCTTATAGCTTTAGGACACCTTAGGAAACCTTGTAAACTGCAATAGCCCTGCTACGTTCGCCCTCACTATGCTCATGCTCTCTTCGCTCCCCTCCCTGCCCCCAATTCCCTCCCGCCCCCAGTACCTCTAAATTTATAGTACTATAGCCACTCTCCCACTTTCTAGATCCTATCTGCTTTCATCTGGGATAATTCCTCCCACCCCCATTCTTCTACCTACATTTTAATAGCACCTTCTAGCTTTCATCTGGCATTCTCCCATCCCCCTTCTAGTACCTTTACCTCACCACTGTATCTTCTGATGTTGCATCACCAGGTAAAACAGTTCCTTAACTCACTAGCTGAATCACAGATAATGATATATTCCTCTTTACTACCCCTCTTGTTCGCACCATACCTCCTTACCTTGTATGAAAAACAGTTTCTCACGGGATTTCAGGTCCCGAAAAGCCATACTATTACCCCAGCTGTAAATCCTCCCACCTTCAGCCGTACTTACAGTACCAGGTCCTATCCAACATCTTGTTCAGTTTATCAACATCTCAACCCCAGGCACATTAGCTCTAGATCCAAACACTATCACAAACTAATAAACAAATTCCTGAAGTTCATCACCAAGTATAGACTTAACCTAATACTTGGTGGTGATATTCACCCCAACCCTGGCCCACCCACTTCAGATACACATACCCCCTCTACTTGCAATCTAAGCTACAAACCTACAATTAATAGGCCAACTAACTCTCTCCTAGCCTGTCATCTCAATATTAGCAGCATTAATAATAAGGTACATGAATTGCATGCACTTCTGGATGTCCACTCCCCTGAGATTCTCTGTTTATCTGAAACCTGGTTAAAACCTAACACTATAGACAATGAAGTGTTACCACCTGGGTACAACATACACTGGCTGGATCGTGCTTTGAGGAAGGGGGGTGGGTAGTTGTACTCCATAGATGTAATACAACCACCTCAGATTAATAACTCAGAGATTCTTGCCACCAAATTGCAACTTAATAAAAATAAATGCATTAATATCATCTGTATCTACATTCCCCCAGGTAACAATATATCTACACCTGAAGATATCCTGCACTGGCTATCATGTCACTACCCCCAAGAAACCCTACTACTTGGAGACTTTAACATAGACTGGGGCACCTGTTCCTCAGAATCCCCAACCACCATTATTAACCTGTATGCATTTACACAAATCATATCCACCCCTACCAGGATAGGTAAACCCAACCAAAAAGAAAGTATATTTGACTGGGTACTCATAATTAGTCACCCCCAACTGTACACCTCTGCTACCCTCCCTGATGGCCTAAGCAATCACATTCTCTCATATGTAATTAAGCACAAAACCATTAATTCCCAACAACCGTTACTCAGAAAGGTTAGAAACAATATCTGATAATAAAGTTAAAAATCTAGATTTCTTAAAACAAGAATTTGATCTAAGAGAAACCTGCTGGTTAGAGGTTCAGACCTTTAGACAACATCTCATTAATAAAATAGATTTAAAGTCTATAACTGTTAAAGAATCTATTCCAACACTGATTGATTACTTGATATTAAATTTACAACATAAAGTTTCTGATAAAGGTAAACTTTCATACATACATAAAGTTATCAGACAAGAAACTTTTTACAGTGTAGATTCATACTGGAATTATTTCACTTCTATTAATGGGGACCCACCAAATCAACAAGATAAACAATATATATTGGAATCTGCTTATAGAACTACGTCTTCCATTGTCTGGAGACTTTATACATGGAAATTTTTACATAGATCTTTTTATACACCTTTGATGATGAATAAAATAAATAATAAAGATAATCTATGTAAGAGATGTAATGTAGAAATTAATGCTGACTGGGCTCATATGTTTTATGACTGTATAAAATTGAAAGAATACTGGAAGTCAATTAATGAATTTTGCAGGCTCTTTTTACAGATAATTTCATTATTTCTAAATCTCTTATATTATTCAACACACCTGTACCTCAAAGTGTTAAAAAGGTTAAGCTTCCCTTGTTATGGTCTATTCTAGCAGTGGCTAGGAAAATAATAACTAGAAATTGGATTTCAGATACACCTCCTTCGTTCAATGAATTTAAAAATGTTATGAATTTAGTGTGCCATATGGAAATAAACACAATTAGGACTAGAACAAACAGAAAAACATCTTATTTTATTGTATGGGATAATTTACAAAATTTGTTAAAAAAATTTTAATTTCAATAGCATGGTATTTTAGTTTAATTAATTGATCTGATTGTAGTGGATGTCTTTGTAAATACTTTAGTTGTTTTGTTGAATATTATAATAATACCTATTTTTAATTACTTGTATAAAATTGTTATGATATTTCTCTTATATGTTAAAACAATAAACCTGTTTTGAAAAAAAAAGAAAGGTTAGAAACAATAAAAACTTTGACCTTGCCAAATTCCAACAAGAACTAAACTCATGTAATTGGTCTATTCTAAACCACCTCCCCTTAGAGGAAGCAGTAGCATACTTTAACAACAAATTCCTTGAGATCCTTGATTTGCATGCACCTGTTCATTCAAAGAGAACAAAGGAAAAAAACTGCGCCATGGCTTTATAAAGAGTCTAAACTCAAAATTACCCTTAGAAACAAGCATGGGCTTTATGTCATTCTTCTAAAGATCCCCAAGATCACATTAAATACAGGCAATGCAGGAACGAAACCAAAAAATCAATTTTACAAGACAAAAAACAATACTACTGTAATTTACAGACAGTAAATCAAAATAACCCTCAGAAGTTTTGGGCAGGTTTAAGTAATCTACTACATCCTGGACAAACTTCAACCCCAATCTCTGCTGCTACTGTTGATAAAACCCCTGAAGATGTTTCTGACAGTTTTAATCGATTCTTTACTGAGTCAATTCAGGCCCTAGCTAGCCAGCTTACCTCCTAGCTCCCCTGGTCCTGAAAGCAGCACCCCTAGAAACCTACTTGCATTCGGTTTCCAACCTGTCACCACTTCACTTATCTGTACCTTGATCAAAAAATTAAAACCCACTACACTTTCTGCTGATCAACTCCCTGCCGAGTACCTACAAAAATCAGCTGATGCTATTGTTTACCCCGTCTCAATACTAATCAATCGAACCATAGTAGAAGCTAAAATTCCCACCATCTGGAAAATATCCTATCTAATCCCACTTCACAAAGGAGGCAGCTCTACTGAATTCTCCAATTATAGGCCAATAGCTATACTCTCTCCATTTACAAAGATTATGGAAAAATGTATTCATAGACAACTCATGCACCACCTAATCCAGAATCACCTTATGGCAGACACTCAGCATGGCTTCCGTCCTCATCACAGCACTACTGCAGCCCTCCTAGCCTTTACCAACACCATAAACCATAATCACAACAATAATTATACAACCTCACCCCTCTTCTTGGATCTTTCCAAGACATTCGATATGGTTGATCACCAACTTTTTATCCACACCCTGCAAACATTCTGTCTAGATACTAGAGCCCTTCAATGGTTTCAATCCTACCTGAATGATCGACAGCAGCCTGTCCTCTGGCAGAACAAACTCTCTAACCTTCTACCTAACACCCTTGGAGTACCACAAGGCTCTATACTAGGGCCCTTGCTGTTCTCCATCTTCATTAACGACCTTTATACTGTCATCCAAAAGTCAATATGCTGATGACTCTACTCTGATTTGCTCGGCCACATCTCCAATAGAGTTATGGTCAGCTACCCAGACCACCTTTAATACAATAGAAAACTGGCTTTCTGAATGTCGTCTGATCCTAAATCCCAAAAAAACTAAAATTCTGTTATTTTCACCAACACGTAGGCCTACCGCTTTCACCTTTACCATAAATTCAAATGATGGCACAATAATCTCCTTTGACCCCTCTACAAAACTATTAGGTGTCATCATAGATAATCTAAAATTCGACCTGCATGTTAAACAAATTATCAAAACCATCAATAAAATACTAGGGTCACTATACAGAATAAAAGCCTTCCTAATCCCTCCAGCTAAAATTGCCATAGCTCGTTCTCACCTTCTTTCATCCCTTCTGTATGCATCCCCTCTACTCTTGAATTTAAAAAAGACTGTCCTTAACAAACTCTCAATTTGCTACAACCACATTGCCAGGTTTATCACTGGGCTGCCTTTTAAGACACATCATTGCATCAATCTAAATCAGCTTGGGTGACTTGAACTACCCAGCCTAATCCAGTATAACCAACTGATTATGGCCTATAAAATCCTCTATAATCCGGACAATACTCCTGCACTTAAAAATATTATCTCCCCCATAACAATCCTAGACTGCTTCAATCCTCTAACAAACTACTAATTCAGACTAGCAAAATTAATAACACAGCCAGTGACTCTCTCTTTGAAAACTCTGTAAGTAGATCCTGGAACTCTCTTCCAGCTGATATTACCTTACTTTCTACCTTAGGTCAATTTAAAACTAGACTCAAACAACATTTGTCACTTAACTGGCTATGTCAATGTATCAAGCCTGGCTAACTCTCTCTAGAATGTGTAAAAATCTGTTAACCAGCTTACTGTGTAATTTAATCCTGATTTACGCTCGGGATTAACTCTAACCTGTGGAACATGTTTAACTTGCTTACCTATGTAACCTCTGTAAATAGTCTGTTTGTAATATGTAATGCTGGTATTATGTAATGCTGTATCTGCTTACCCTTGGAGCTTTTCTCCCCGGGCCTCCGCTGAAAATGGATATGCATCCAGTTGGACTATCCCGGTCAACAAATGTAAAATAAAATAAAAATAAAACAAGTAGTCTTTCTTCCTCACAAGTAAAACCTTTAATCCTAAATTTTACTTTTGTTGGACAGTTTACCTTTTCATGAATTAGAACTCCTTCCATTGTGGCAGGCTTAAGCCAAAATAAATAAATATACAAAATAGAGAAAAACATGCAGAAAAAAATATGATAAGAAACCATTTAATGAGTTTAATAACTATAAACTATGACAAATATGCTAATAAAAAAGTTAAGATTTTTGCATATCATATTGCCTAAAATATATAAATGATATCCCATGGCATACATTGGGTGTCTGGCTATGAATATGCATGTCATCAAAGTATTCCATCAGCTAACTTTGACCTCAGACAACAGTTTTAACACCTCAAGCACCTTCTTCCCATTTGATCACTCAGGGTCAATCCTCCCTCATTTTAAAGACAAACATTATTTTGCTTTGTCATTGACCAGTAAGCACATAATGTTCTTGACCAGTTTAAAATATCTTACAAGATTTTCAGTCTTACTGCTGAAGCAAGATGCTCTGTTGCTATCGGTGTTCTCATCCACAGATTAGAATAGGGAGCTCCAGTCACAGCTCTCTGCTCAAAATACCAACCTCTTATTTATTTATTTATTTCCAGTTTGATGACTGGGGAGGTCCACTGGGCTCAAAGTGCCCATTTTCAGTGGAGGCCCGGGGAGAAAAGCTCCATAATACAAAGTATAAGCTGCATAATACGAAGTACAATACATAGTTGCAATGGTACCAGTTAAGCAAATTGTAACTATGAAATAGCAAAACTAAGCAAAGTTAAACTGCAACATGGAGTAAACTATAATACATATTTACATGTTTACTGGTTGACAACAGTAGTACAGAGTTAAATTTGTACAGTTTGAAACATCTGAGAATGGTATAAAAGTAACGTTAGCAAGAAGGCAGTAAATAGGGTTAATCCCTAGTGTGTAAGGAAGAATGAACCTTATGTGTAATGAATGTATTTATGTATTAAGCAGGTTAGGTAGGTACAGTGCAATTGCACTTCCATTTATAGGAGAGGTAAGAATGGAGCTAGGTTTTGAAGAGTTCAAAGTTTTCAGAAATTCTTAGAGATGGAGGGAGAGAATTCCATTTTTTGGCTAAGGAAAGGGATAGGAGAAGGTGACCAGCGGGACAATTTGGTTTGTATACAAAGATTAGATTTTGGTGGACAGATCTTAGAGTTCTGTGTGGAGTGTACAATGGTAAGATGTTTGTTAGTGCTGGACATTTAGTTGGTTTAAAAATAAGCTTGTGAGCTGTGGTGAGTTGGAGGTAGTCTAGGTAGCTGGGAAGTTCTAGCCATTGCAGCTGGTGGAGAGGTATACAGTGGTGAGTGGAGTATTTGGATGAGGTGGTGAACTTTGAGATTTTGTTTTAGCAGGTTTCAGGCTTAGAAGAGATGGAGGAAGATAGGTTGGTTAGTAGGGAAGCACCATACATTAGTGAAGGTAGTAAGTATGTAGTGGCGAGGGTCTGTCTTGTTGAAGGGGAGAGGAAGTGGGAGTTTCTGTACAGCATGATGGGTTTTCTTAATATTTAGCTAAATATGGGTATCACATTTTAGGTGTTCGTCAATAGTAACCCCAAGAAGTTTAGCAAAAGGAACAACTTCTATAGTGGAGTTGGCATGGCTGATAATATTGAAAGAGGTTTTGTCAAGGGGGAGAAATTTTGAGGGAAAGAATTGTAGGATTTTTGATTTGTTGGCATTCAGAGAGAGATTGTTTTTGAAGCATCCAGTTCTCAGTAGTTGAGTAGGCAGTTTGAGTTTTAGTTTGGATCTCAGGGATGTTAGAAGCAGAGCAAACTAAAGTTGAGTCATCTGCATATTGTACTATCTTAGTGTTGGAATGGCTGCATGGAAATCATTAATGACGATATTAAAGAGCATTGGGCAGAGTATGGATCCCTGGGGTGCCCCAGTTGGGGTAGGAAGGAAGGCTGAGGTGCCAGTCTTCCATTTCACAGGTTGAGATCTATCAGAGTGGTAGCTGCTGAACCAGTTAATGGTGTTTTGTGAGAGATTAAGATTAGAAAGATGGTTAAGAAGGTGGGTATGGGAGACTGTATCAAAAGCCTTGGAGAGGTCAAGGAGGACTGTGGATACAAGTTCTCCAGAATCACGGGTATGGTTTACGATGTCCAGAAAAGAGAGAAGAGCAGTTATTTTGCTATGGCCAGGATGGAACCCATGTTGTGTTGAGGTGAGGATTTGGTTATTTGTAAGGAAAGGCATGAGGTGAATGCATTTCTCAAGAATTTTTGAAATAGGAGACAGAATTGCTATGGGTCGGAAGTTGGAGATGTTATTATTTTTGCCTCCTTTATGGAGGGGTAGGATAAAGGCTGCACGCCACAGTTTAGGGACATATGATTCCTGTATGGATCTATTGTTGAGTCTACTAATGGGGATGGCGATGCTGTATGCTGCAAGTTTGAGAAAGAGTGAGGGGATGTTGTCAGGGGCATTGGAGCATGGCTTAAATTTAGAGAATAGTTTTTCTTTATATGAAGTAAGGATGGGTTTGAGATGAAATATAGGAGGAGAGTTTAGGATGGAAAGTTGGGGAGACGATTTGAGTTGGGGGGAGGAGTTGTTAGGGAAGGTTTTGGTGAGTTCTGCTATGGAGTTAGTAAAGAAGGAGTTAGTCAGATTTACTAGTGTCAGGGCAAGGGTTGTTTTTGGTGCCTGGGTTACGAAGAGAGTTGATGGATTTCCAGAATTTTTTGGGATTCATGCAATGAGTAGACTGGAGTTTGGTATAGTATGATTTTTTTTATCCTGTATAATATGTTTTTTGACTAGGTTGCAGAGTTTATATTTAAGAAGGGTGTCAGGGTGCTTATTGTGATGGTAAAGTTTCCAGGTCGTGTCCCTTTGTTGCATGAGTGTTTTGATATCTTTAGTAAGCCAAGGGGTGGAATTGTTTTTTATACATTTTGTTCTTGGAGGGGTTTGGGAGTTCAGGGTATCTAAGAAGGTTGAGTTGAAGAATTCAACAGTGTTGTCTAGAGGAAGAATTTTTAGATTGTCCCAATTTATTAGTTTGAGAGAATTGGAGAAAGTTGTGGCGTTAAAGTTTGTGAGATTCCGAGTATGGATATATTGGTGTAGGTGAGGAGAGGAGGGGTTTGCTCTATGGATGAAGGCTGGCAAGTGATCACTAATGGAGTCTGGTAAGTTGCCAGTGTGGGAGATTTTATTTGGGTGGGAGTTAAAGATCCAATTCAGTATAGAGCCTGGGGGGGGTTATTTTTATTGGGTCTGGTAATGGCATTTGTAAGTTGAGTGAAATTAAATAGATTGATATGGTGGGATTATTGGCAGTAATTTTGTTCCTGTCAATGTTTACATCTCATAGGATTTATGTCTCAAACTTGATATTAGTTGAGGCCCATAGAAGAATTTCCTCAAGTGTATCTGTATTGTTTCGAGGGGGGATATAGAGGACTAAAACACAAATGCTTGTATGGTTATTTAGTTTGAGAATTCATATGACTAGTTCAGCGTTGTTGAACTGAGGATTAGGATTTTGGTAGGGAGTGATGGAGAGTAGGCTAGAGTAGATTAAGGCCACTCCTCCTCCTCCTCCCTTCTTTTTTAGGCAGTCATGTCTAAGAGCTTGAAACCCAGGGGGTAGGATTTCAGTCAGAAATATTGGGTTTTAGCTATGTCTCAGAGACAGCAACTATGTCAAGTAGGGTATGGAATAGCCAAGCATGGTAGTGGGCTATTTTGTTTTTTAGACTCTGGGCATTGATGGTCAGGAGTATGAGATATTGATGGTTGGTAATATGGGTGGGAATAGGGGGAGTTGGATTGTTGCTGGTACTACGTCCTGGGTTAGGGTGTATGTCACCTGCTAGGCATAGGCAGTTAAAGGAGAATAAGAGCAGAGGTTTGGGTTTACTCCTAGTGTCTTGTGGGAGGTACAGTGATGCTTTTGGAAGGTGATGTTTCATTGAGGAGGGTAGAAGTTTTAGTTTGAAGCAGAGAAGTGGTTTTGGTTGAACTAGAGAGGGTGATATAGTGTGAAAGTGAGATGTGGTAGAGTGATGATGGGTGTTGAGGGTGATGGTGGGGTGAAGAGGGGATAGGAATGAAGGGGGTAGTTTGTAAGAGTAATAAGAGGTAGCATTGTATAGAGGAATTAGAAGTAGTAGGCAGAGGGAGGGGATGAGAAGGGTATGAGAAGGCATGGTGTGGTGTAGGTATAAATGAATAGTGGGGAGGAAGGTACTGAGGAAGTAGTTGGATGTAGGGGGACTATGAGAGTGTAAGAGGGAGGTGTATAGAAGTGAATATAGTTCTTTAAGGTTTGGGATGGGGGAGGGGGTGAGAAAGTATTGGAAGATGGGAGGGGAGGGGATAGTGAGGAGATGCGAGTGGATTGGGAGAGATGAAGGGGAGGGGACCTTTGGCTAGAATAAGTGTAGGAGCACTGGGGGTGGGTGGAAATTGGGGTAAGGTAGGGGAGCGGAGTGAGCCCACAGGGCTAATGGAGCTAGTAGACCCATGGAAAGAAGGCAGCAGCGCAGTGTGAAAACCAATCAGTATGAAGGTAAGTACAGAGGAAGGTAAACAGGGCGGTTAGAGGGATGCTTAGGGTAATGTTATAATGGAAAGGATTTGAGTGATTTCAGAGGTAGATAGGACTGTTAACAAGCAGTTAATGAAGAAGAGAGTGAACGACTAGTTTTTGTATTATAGTGAGTGAGAAGGAGTGAGGGAAGAGGGGTTAAAGGTGGATAAATACTACCATCTAGTGGACAAATCCTGAGAATGTGGATAGTGGAACCACTATAGGAGGTAGAAAGGTTTAGGCAGAAAGAAGGCTCAAAAATAGGAAGTAGGAGGCTTGGATAAGGCAAGTATGGGGGGGGGTTCACAGTAAGAAGGGTATGGCTGCTGGCTATTCTGGCCGGGATCCTATACTAGCACCTAGCAAGTGATAGTGCAATGTCACATACAAATTAAATGAGGTATAACATCATGTAACATACTTTAATTCCTTTGAGTTCACTTCTGGGAGAAGTTAAGACTTTTCCTGTTGGGGAATGAGGCAAACAGGGTGTGATTGGTATCTGTGACTGGTCCTGAATGTCCAGGAGGACTGGGCCAGTAAGCAAAACAAATTAGGTAGAAAAGGTTGGAGAGCTGGAGAAAATATAGAGCGAGAGAGATTTGTAAATTTAAAAAAGGTATAATTATCAAAGGTATGTATGTTAAGCAGCAATTGAGGGTAATGCACAATTAACAGGTTAAGCAGCAGTGAAAATAAGAAAAACAAGCACATACGCTCCAGGTAAAAATCCCTACAAAAATAGGCATAATAATCAATGTCACAGTTTCAATTACACAATATAGCTGTGAAACATAAGCTGTATATCATTGCTCACAACATATGCAACCCAGTGTGTGTATGAAATTCAGCAACTGGCTAAGTAGAACAGAGTATTTCCACAGAAGATTAGCATTTTCAAACAGTTAAACTTTAAAAGTCAGACAGACTGTTAAGCAGAAACACATTCACATTTGCTGGTTAAGGTCCATTTCTATGAAATAGGTATTTCTAGTAGCGTTATAATAGTAAGATGCGCATTGTAATAATGTACAAAAAGCAGGGAGACATTTAAAATTGCGATTAAGAGCTAAATAGGGGGGGCTCATATCAGTTTATACAAGCAAACAACTAGTTAGTGTTTCCGTTACATTACCGATTGCAGTTTTGCTATGGAAAGGTTTGTCCGATAATCACGGATTTATTGGTACAATTGTATTTGGTTGGGAACAGCAGTACTATGAGTTTGTGGGTACATTCACGGATTAAACTAATAAGTTTGGAGTTGGAATGGTCACATTCTCATATGTTGTAAGGTCTAAAGAGGACTAATTTGTTCGTTACTCGCTTATGCAGCTGGTAAGCGAATGAGCGACGACTGGGATCAACACTGTTGATTGTTTGGTCGGCTACCATGTGGAGGTGGTTAGCGGCAAGGAAATATACAAGATACAGTTTATAAAGTACAGTTTTCTGGTTAAAACATGCAGAGCTGCACTACTGGTGCATAATATTTCAGGTTGGGTGATTCAGAGGGAGTGTTCAGTAGTGGTAGATGCATGAGCCGCTTTTTGCAACAGACAAAGGGTGTAAAACCTTATTAGCACAGGAGCCACATACTACAAGATATACCTCACAGATACACTACAGAATATAGCATAATTGAAGGTTTAAAGGCATAAGTATCCAAGAAAGCAGCGTAATGCTGGTTACAATGGCACCAAATCCAATGGTGACATGCAGATATCGCTTTTTGCAACAACAGTAATAATGTGCAAAGTTAGTCTTTCTGGGAACTGATTCTACAAAATTAATTACAGGGTACACATTCTACAAGATTAATCTCTAAACAATGCTACATATCAAAAATGTAGTATATATATATATATATATATATATACATGTTCTAAGGTCCAAACAGTATTACAACAAAAACCTTGTAAAGCAAAACAGATGTGCACTTACAGGAAGTATGGGATAACAAGGCCAGGGATGCACAGCAGCCACGAGTAGATCTGGGGGTTTAAAGATTGCGCCCCGGGAGATTTGGTCCTTATGATAGGTTTAGGGTGGATGTAGAAGGTAAGGGGGAGGAGTTGGGTAGGTGTGAGCAAATGCAAGCCGGAAGGCTAGGCAAGCAGAGGTTAGAAAATGAGATCCGATTGTTAAGGTATACTGGGCAGGTTGTAAGGACGGGTGTGAGGAAAGAGGGAAGTTCACGGATATGATGAGGGGGCAGTGAGGCCAAAGAGATTCTAACGGTCAAGGCGAGACATGGAGCAGTTAGATGAGAGGAGGAGAGGCAAGATATACGTATTTGTAGATAGGTAGGGTAACATGGAGGAGACCCAGGGAAAGAAGGCAGCAGGGCAGTATGAAAAACAATCAGTATGGTGAAGGTAAGTACAGAGGAAGGTAAGCAGGATAGTTAGAGGGATGCTTAGGGTAATGTTCAAACAGCATAAAGTCAAATTCTTAGATTTAACCTCTTATATAAGTATATAGGTACAATGAGCATAACTGTGTCACTTTTAGCAAAGGGAAATGTCTGCCTGTTGGGGCTACAGCTTTGCTTGTTCTAAATATACCAACTTTTGAGCTTTTGCACAGTAACTACAGCACTTCTCTCTTTGCTAAATTGTTTAACTGTGACTTCATTCAGTTACAAAGACCCGCCTTTCTCTCGCCATCTGTGAAAGATCCAAGCTAAATATAGTACCTCTGCATTTTTACAAGAACCAGTCTTGCAGGCTTCATATTTTACAATTTTATGTTCTTTATTGGTGCCATCATTTCTCATTACTGTTTTTGAGTTATCAGAAATGCTTTTGATATTGTTGTCTCTCCTATACCTGAAAGCTGGAGTTGAATTATTCTCTGAAATTGTTCTTGCCTGCTGTAATTCTCTACCTGAGACTATACAACAAAGTGATATAAAGCATTCAAAGAATCTCTCCACTTTTCACTTTTCCTTGAATTTAATATGTTTACTTTCAATGGTGACTATTGTTGTGGAAGGGGGCAAACTTCAGTGTCACAGTAGATTCTGTTTTGGTCACATTTAACCCCCAAGCAGAACATGATATAAAACCTAAATGAATCATAAAGAATTACTGTAAAGACTGTAGGCTTGCCAAGGATATTAAACCCAGGAGAGGGTAACTTACATGGATAAAGATTGAACTTTCAAGCTTCATTTGCCCAACGTTCAACCCACCAAAGATCAGAGCCCCTCCTTAGGAAATCACTATCAATGAGTTCTGCCATCAGTCATGCCCTTTTTAAGTACATTTCCCCTTCTTTGAGTTATTGCAACTGTGAAGTTGGCATATATATGTTTGTGGGTGTGAGGGCAGTGTTTTATTTACCTTTTTTTTTTTTTTTTTCTTTTGTATTTATTGGGCGGTAATGCAGTTCTGGGATTCCAATCCTCAGAACATTTTATTTCGTTCACTCATAGTAAAAGCCCTGTGAGATCATTTAGCTATGAGAAATATTTCATTATGAAGGTGTATTTAGAATTATTCTGCCTGTGAGGGTGACTACTAGGTTCTGCAGTATGTGGAGATGACAGCGTGATTATGCTATCTATAAAGGTAAATGGTTAATTATACTGAATATAGAGATGAGGACTGGGTTATGCTGTCTATAAAGATGAGAACAGGGTTATGCTGTCGGCAACCATGATTACTAGTTTATACTGCATATGAAGACGAATGATGTGTTATGCTGCCTAGAAACAGGAGTCCTGAGTAAATCTGCAAAAGGAAGTTTGTGCTGGCTTATGCTGTCAACAGAGATGAGTGCTGAGTAATTCTGTCTTTGAAGATGAGTGCTACTTTATGCTTTCTATTAACACAAGTGCTGGCGTATTTTGTCTCTGAAAGTGAATGCTGGATTATGCTATCAGTCTGCTTTGTGTATGATATTTTACATGGAGACACATTGATTTATCTGCTTGCAGGTAATCACAAGTCATAACTCATTGAAACAATGACTTTTAAGTTCATGTTTTTCCCCTTTCCCTGTCGCTGTGTGTCCCAGAGTTTGTTCTTATAAATTAGAGAATTTGGGGACATAGTGCCCCACAATGTGCATGGCAGGACTTCACTTGTAGGAAGAAAACTTACAATTTAATACTCGGCATTTGAATGAGTTTCACACAGTTTGAGCTGGAAAAAATGATATGAAGCTATTTTGTACACATATTTAACATAGTGAGATATGTACATTTTCTGATCTAAGTGTATGACAGAACAATATGAATAAGCCTAGCTTTCCTTCCAGGAATTGACTCTTTTGGTTTGTCCATGCAATGAATTCTTTATCCGTTGTCTCTAGTCTGGGGTTTTGTGAATATGGCAATTCTTTAACACCAGTCTGTACTGGCCATGTAAGATGCAGTAAGGTGAACATCTCAATGTATGTATAAAAAAAGACATGACAGTTACAATAACGAACATTAGCATGTAATCAGTTTTGTCGATTATGTCATCTTTCTCGGTAATATATGCTATTTATAGTCTGTTATCCATAAGATGATCAAATATAATCAAGCATTTAAAAAAAATGGTATATACCATATTTAAAAAAAAAAAAGAGTTTGTGTACTAATGGACAGCATACGCTGTAAATGGATATATATATATATATATATATATATATATATATATATATATATATATATGTATGTATAGCAGCAAGCATTCATGCATTCATTTTTGGATTACTCACTCACTCCATTTCAACATTTCAGGTGTGCAGGTGAGCTGGAGCCTGTGATGAAATTCGAAGGGTAAAAGTAAACTAAACCTGGATGAGAGCCCGGCTGTTAAACACACACACACACACACACACACACACACACACACACACACACACACACACACACACATTCACACACGGCATGCACATCTAAGCTAACTGCATCATAGATGCTATGCATTCACTTTTGGTTGCAGGAATCAGATAAGAGGGAGAGTTGCATTTTATTTTTGTTCTTTACCTCCTCCCTTTTCTCCAAACTTGTACAACATCAGAATTGAGATGCGCACACACACACACACACACACACACACACACACACACACACACACACACACACACATACATATATATATATATATGTATACAGATCAGGAGTATGAGGGCTTGGGGTGTTCATGGAGCTTATTCCTTGCAATTTTGTAGTGCTGCTGTGTTGTGCATGTAATTACTTGCAGGTTTATATTTTTTCAGTGTAATAAATCTTGCTTAATTTTGCTAAATCCCTGTAGAACTTCTCAAAATTCTCATCAGTATGTGTTGCTCTGCTATGATAGGTTGCTATGGCTTGTTAAGAATTTGTGATAGTTGGTATGGCATATTAATTCAAAACTGTGCAGAAAATGAAAATCAGCCTTCACCCCCAAAACTGCACTATAGCAAAAATACACTTCTATATTTCATACGTCAGCTTCATCTGTGTCTAATAAGTTTGAGTTTGTAGCAAGAGCTTTAAGGCGGATAACAAATCTCCTAGGCATTTTAAAAATCAAGATGCCTTTTCTTATGCCACATCAGTAATTCAGTTGAAATATTCAGAGATAATCCAATTTAAGAAAGATAGAGAAAGGATCTGGGTATTCAATGATATCTCATTCAAAAATGCATAGAATTGGCAGTATTGGCTGAGGGTACAGGCACTGAGACCATTAATTGAGAATCTGAATTAATATTTTAAGCTGAGTCTAAAAACTCAGTATCACACTTTTAATACTTTCATATAAGGCAGTAGATTACAAAGCTTTTCTAAAGTTAATTTAATAGATGAAGCAATATCCATAATTTGATTTTAATTCTGTTTTATTACATTTCTTGGCAACTTGTAGTACTCAAAATTAAATTAACTTTTAAACTGTATTAAATACTTTTACATTCTTCACAGACATTGCTCACTTTAGTTCAGTAATGTTGCCCACATAGATGTTAGCCAGAGTTAAGGTATCTGTTTGAGATCTTTGAAAGTTCAAAAGCAACTGCTTTATGTATTTGCCCAATCCAGGTTCATTATATATAACAAGACTGCCATTGATTGCTTCAGCAATGTACTCTGTTTATATATCTGCTGTATAATCTGCATTATGAGCTCAGGTTGCAGCTGAAAGAGGTCAACAGGCCAGACCACCTACTAGGTTAAAAAAACAGCTAAACAAAATGCAACTATTTCATTGTAGCAATAATTATATATATATATATATATATATATATATATATATATATATATATATATATATATATATATATATATATAATTTCTGTAATTTTTCTTGTAATTAATCCTAGTTCTCAAGATACTGTTTTTATCTTATTTATACATGTAAGCACAGTTTTATAGCGTTATAGATTTGTTAGTTTTATAGAAGCTACAAGGCAATACTAAAGTGTGGACACCCAGGACGCATCCTTTCTACCTCAGTGCAGGCTACAGCTGATAGCCTTATAGATTTGCTCTTGGAAGCCGAGTGTTGCTAATTGGGTTGTCCCCCCTCTGCTGTTTTATTTTTACAGAGTTTTATAGACGCTACAAGGCAGTCTACTAAAGTGTGGACACCCAAGACACATCCCTTCTACCTCTCAGTGTAGGCTACAGCTGATAGCCTTATAGATTTGCTCCAGGAAGCCTAGAGTTGCTAATCGGGTTGCCCCCCCTCTGCTGTTTTATTTTTACAGAGTTTTATAGAAGCTGCAAGGCAGTCTACTAAAGTGTGGACACCCAGGACGCATCCCTTCTACCTGTCAGTGTAGGCTACAACTGATAGCCTTATAGATTTGCTGTACGTGCATTTTTTTTTTTAACTTTGTTACAGTAATTTTGGGACTGGGCCAGCACACTCGCGGAAGTAACCTAGGCCATTTTCCTCCCCCATAGAATTATTTCTAACTTAGCTTTAAAGTTGAAGTCATTCCTCCTGTATGCCACTAGATGGCAGCAGAATACAGAGACTGACAGCTTTTAGCCCACTTTGGAGCATTGCTCTGGATCACTGTGCTGCTTATCTTACTTACTGCTAATCCTCTAGTCTAGGCAATAATTTATCCCCTAAAAGATCTTACAGCAGACTCCACTTTCCAAAGTAAGGGATTGCTCGATTTGTATAAACTTTACTATTAAACACCCACAATAAGGTGTTTGTTACCTAGCTAAGAGACATCAATGCTTAGCTTCTCTGAAAGGCCTGATTGGCTCCACACAATCTACTAACTGGCTCTAAGTGCCAAATGAGCCCTCCCCCTAGCACAGTCAATTTCCATAGCTCTCCCTCCCCTATTGGAACACGTATTGCATCTCCTCCCCTCACTATCTACCCAAACTCTTAGTTCTCTCTTGCAGCGCCATATTTAAACCCTATCTCCCTAGTGAAGGCATCCCCTTAGTCGCCCCATGGTGTGCTGCTCGTAAGTACCTATTTGTTTATTAAATTTACTGTATTGTATGTTGTAACTGCTGTATACCTTTTTTATACGTAGCATCTATTAAGAGCATATTAGTATGCTAGACTACTTTAAGGAAAGCTGGATTGACACTACTATAGCTACTGTACCCTAATTCATGCCTGGCACTGACTTATTTTTAACACAAGCAAGTGTTGTGGCCCTGGTTAGAGTATTAGAGTACTGGGAATTAAGTAGTTAATTCTGTTCTTTTGTGCTTGTTCTGTTATGTTAGATTGTTTGATGTATCGCTAAGTTGTTGGTGCTGGGCGGGAGGTTTGTTGCGAATGTAAGTGGGAACAGTACGGGAGTGTCCTTGCGACTGTCTTGCTTATTTGAAGAAAGATAAAGAAAATGTGTTTTTTAACTTGAAACAGGATAACATAATAAATGCTATGTATTTGGTTCTGTAACACTTACAATTCTATATGCTGATTATACACGTAAGTGGAAACAGTACGGGAGTGTGCATGCGACTGTCTTGCTTATTTGAAGAGAGATAAAGAAAGTGTGCCTTAAAGTTTAAACATAGGATAGCAGAATAAATGATATGTATTTGGTTCTGTAACACTAAAAGTTATCTATACTGACTATACACTTGTGCTCACACCCACTCTTGCACTCCATTCCCTAGCCTTCCTCTCTGTCCCTGTATGCAATTTCTACCAATACTCATAGCTTCCTTCTTTCTCTTCCTTTTCAGCCTGGAAGCCTAGCGTTGCTAACCGGGTTGTTCCCCCCTCTGCTGTTTTATTTTTACAGAGTTTTATAGAAGCTACAAGGCAGTCTACTAAAGTGTAGACACCCGGGACACAGATTTGCTGTATGTGCATTTTTTTTCTTTAACTTTGTTACAGAAATTTTGGAACTGGGCCAGCACACTCGCAGAACTAACCTAGGCCGTTTTCCTCCCCCATAGAATTATTTCTAACTTAGCTTTAAAGTTGAAGTCATTCCTCCTTTACGCCACTAGATGGCAGCAGAATACAGAGACTGACAGCTTGTAGTCCACTTTGGAGCATTGCTCTGGATCTCTGTGCTGCTTATCTTACTTATCGCTAACCCTCTAGTCTAGGCAATAATTTATCCCCTAAAAGATCTTACAGCAGACTCCACTTTCCAGAGTAAGGGATTGCTGGATTTGTATAAACTTTACTATTAAACACCCAAAATAAGGTGTTTCTTACCTAGCTAAGAGACATCAGTGCTTAGCTTCTCTGAAAGGCCTGATTGGCTCCACACAATCTACTAACTGGCTCTGCCCCGCTTCGCTCCCCGTCCCTATCCCTATATCCCACCCACCCCCAGTGGTCTTACACTTATACTTCCTTTACCACACCCTCTCCCTGAAACAACCTATCCTATGCAACTGTCAATTGACACAATTCCACCTCATCCCTCCTAACTTACTTTCTCTACTGCCTTCTCTTATAGTACCTTACCTTATCCACATACCTGTAGCTATTCTTCCCAGGAAAGACTATACCTTACCTATAATTTAAATTGTAGTTATATCCTAACACTATCTCTGTAGAGTTTTATAACTATTATTAGCAGTATGTCTTCTAAAACTAAAACTATCCTAACTAAGACTTCTAAAACTAGCCTAACCAAGCTAATACTCATATCCATACTTTTTCTAGTCCTCACCTTGGCCTATCTCCTTACTTCCTATGAAAAAGTTAATTATTACCACTTTAATTACTCTCTCAAATAAACAGCCATTTAATTTACTACCCAAACACAAATTAATTTAAACATCGCATCCACCTCCAACTACCTGCTAGCCAAATACCATCGACTTGCACATATTAAATTCAATAATCCAAATATAAGGAGACTGAAATATCTAACCAGCTTCTCCTGCAAACCACCTTTAGAGCTTAAAACTCCAACCCTAAACGATGGTGGCATCCACCCTAACCAAGGACCAACTAATGTCTCCACTGAAACAACTTATAGTATCACAAACTCCACCCTTCCAACCCTTACCACTGTCTCAAACGCCTTACTTATAGGGCATCTCAATATCCACAGTATTAAAAACAAGGTTGCCCATCTCCATGCCCTCCTTGAAATTCACTCCTTTGACATCTTCTGTATTTCTGAAACTTGGTTGAAACCTGGTACTAAAGACAATGTAATACTTATCCCAGGCTACAACATATTGAGACTGGACTGCATAAAACATAAGGGTGGGGGAGTAGCACTGCTATTTAAGACTGGACTACAGATCTCCTCTGTACCTTATAACCCACTACAGGATAGTAAGGCTGAACTCCTTATTTCTAAACTACAACTAAACCCTAATAAAAGAATCCATATCATCTGTATCTATCTACCTCCTGGTAATAATAATACCATAATAGAGAATATCCTAAGTTGGGAATCTTCTACTTACCCACAAGAAACTATCATATTAGGAGACTTTAACTATGACTGGTCTTCTATCAGTACAGATAATCCTACCTCACATATTAATCTTCATGGCTTTACTCAGACAATCAACACCACTAGAAGAATCAATAAACCTAACAACAAAGAAAGTATTTTAGATTGGATTCTTATTAATAAACAACAACAAACTTATTTAGTAGGAACTCTGCCTGACGATGTAAGCGATCATACCTTAACTTACATCATAAGACAAAAGAGTGACGTTACTAACACCCCAACCTATAGGATCTCACGAAGCAATAAACACTTTAACCCATTATCATTCCAAAATGAACTAAATGCCTGCAACTGGAACCCTCTAAAAATTCTCCCCCTTTAAGAAGCTGTTAAATATTTAAATGCTAAATTCTTAACAATCCTTGATGAACATGCTCCAAAACGATCTGTTAGAGTTAAATCCAAGCCAGCCCCCTGGCTGTCTAAAGAAACAAGACAAAAAATATTACTTAGGAACAAATCTTAGGTAAAAAACTTTCTTACACTGTGAAGGACACCAATGAGGAAGAGAAAAGGCAAACACTACTAAAAACTCCTGATGTCCACCACGGCAGTAAAACTTAATAGTAAAATCAAAACTTTAATAAAAAGAATATAACATAAAATAAGCAGTCCTCAGTCTTCCGATAAGCGCTTTCAGAAAATAAGCCTTCCTCAGATTGTATAAAAAGGACTGTTCAGCTTTTGTATTTATAAGGCATCACAGCCATTCCTCATTTAGTTCTCTGACACGCCCTTGCTGCAAAACCAGGTTTTTGGAAGACTGAGGACTGCTTATTTTATGTTATATTCTTATTATTAAAGGTTTGATTTTACTATTAAGTTTTACTGCCGTGGTGGACATCAGGAGTTTTTAGTAGTAGGAACAAATCTTGGGCTAAGTGGAGAGCTACCAAAACTACCTCTGATCAACAAGCCTTTAGACAGTTAAGAAATAGTACTAAAAAGCCATATTCACAGACAAAAAGAACTACTATTGTAAATTACAGCAAACTCACCATAACAACCCCCAATGGTTCTGGTCAACCTTAAATAGACTCCTACACCCAGGCCAGTCTAGTACACCTTCCCCCTTAGGGGCTGAAAAGAATACCTCACATCAAACTGCTAATGCCTTTAATACCTTTTTACTGACACCATTAATTCACTAGCCTGACACCTTTCCATAGACAAGTCTAGCCTCCCTAGCTCCACATCTCCTAATCTCCCTATATTCCAACTACAACTCATCTCTACCACCTATATCCAAAAACTTAAACCCTGTACCCCCTCTGCTGATCAGTTACCATCTGAATACCTTCAAAAAGCAGCTGTAGCAGTTGCCTATCCCATATCCATCCTTATAAATAGAACCATCATTGAAGGGGCCATCCCTGTTATCTGGAAAATCTTCCACATTATCCCTTTACATAATGGAGGTAACTCCAATGAGTATTCTAACTACAGGCCTATAGCACTCATCGCCCTTAGCAAAATTATGGAGAAATGTATTCACCATCAGCTAATGCACCACTTAACTCAATATAACTTACTAGCTAACTGCCAACATGGCTTCAGGCCATTTCATAGTACCACCACAGCTCTCCTATCCTTTACCGATTACATCAATAGAAACTGCAACAACAACATCCTCTCATCAGCACTCTTTATACACCTGTCAAAAGCCTTTGATATGGTAAACCACCTCCTGCTCATAAAAACCCTAGAATCTCTTTCTCTAGACCCCAAGGCTGTTCACTGGTTCACTTCCTAACTTAGCAACAGGCAACAGGCAGTTCTCTGCGAAAACGAACTTTCATCCCTTCTGCCAGTCTCTCTTGGTGTCCCTCAGGGCTCCATTCTAGGACCTCTTCTCTTCTCTTTAATCATAAATGACCTACATGCAGCAATATCTCAAGCTACATGTATACAATATGCAGATGATTCTACACTCGTATGTTCTGCTAAAACCACATCTGAACTACAAGCACTAACACAGAATGTATTTAGCACAGTTGAGGCATGGTTCTTGAAGCATTGCCTCCTTTTGAATGCCAAAAAAAACAAACTTCTGCTCTTTAGGCCTAATAGTAAGTCCTCCCCCATAGAATTCTCTATCATATCCAATAATGGCACCCATATATCCCCTGATTCTACCACCAACCTGTTAGGTATCACAATCGACAATAACCTCACTTTTGATAATCACATTAATAACACTATTAAAACCGTAAATAGAAAACTGGGCTCCTTCTACAGAATTAAAACCTTCTTAACTCCAACAGCCAAAACTACACTCGCTCACTGTCATCTTATTTCCACTCTTCTCTATGCTTCACCCATATACACTAACCTAAAGAAAAATAATCTCACTAAACTAGCAAATGCATACAATAGCATTGCCAGATTTGCTACCGGGAACCCATTTACAACTCACCACTGTCAGAACCTACAGCAACTAAACTGGCTTGAACTAAAAAACATGCTGACACTTTCCCAACTCACCTTTGTCCATTGGATATTTTACCAACCTAATAACACCCCTATACTTTCTAACCTTATCACCCCTTATACTAACCTAAATTCCTTACGCTCTTCGAGCAAACTTCTTGCGAGGCTAACTAAGTCTAACAACATCGCTGGTGACTCCCTGTTCTCCAATACCATAGGTAAATACTGGAATCTTCTACCTACTGCTCTAACTTCTATTCCCTCCCCCTTCCTCTTTAAACAAAAGCTTAAAAAACATCTTAAAACACACTGGCTATGCCCAAGCATCAGTCCTGACTAATCTTGTGATTCCACTAATTATTCTTTTATACTACCTTCTTTCATTATTCTCTATGCTTACCCCTTGGGAAGCTTCTAGCAAAAGCACCTTTGCAAGTGGTAACTGTTACAAATTATTAAATAACTTGGGATGTGAAATTAATTGCTGAATGTACTGTATATTTCCACATATGTTTTACTATAACAGAACTCCTCTATCTTGTATTCTGAAATATAAATTGGGTGATGTCCTACCTAGTATATATGCATGAATTGTGCAATGTAGTTTAGAATCATGTTTTGCCTGGCATTTTCTACCTCCTTTCTTTGCTTTTGTAGATAATTTATCTGTGTTTGTTTCTATGTGGAGCTTTTGTCCCCGGGCCTCTGCTGAAAATGGAAATGTATCCAGTTGGACTAGCCTGGTAAACAAATGTAAAATAAAAATAAATGCATGTAGCATACCTGTACATAAAGTTTGATTACAAATACGCTACATATTTTATAAGCATATTTATAATAATTTGTTCATACAACAAATGTAGAACATTAATTCAATTTCTGGTAGCAGTGTAATGCTGAAATAAGCAAATGTATTATACCAGATATGATGAACTATCAAGTCCTCCTTCAAACCTATCAAGTCTGCATATATGTATGTATGTATATATATATATATATATATATATATATATATATATATATATATAGTTTACTATCAAAATGTTGAGCGCCCATCGGTGAATGTGCATTTCATTGACTCCTTTACATGAAATCCATAATGCCAATTTCTCAGAATGTCGCAAAAACACAGAAAATTGACATTTTCAACAACTCCACACATACAAACAAGTGCTAACATGGGTCAAAAGGGGGTAAGATTTTGCTGTTCAGAATACTAGTATTTCAACTATCGCTGTTTGAAGTTCGCATTAGTGGTGTCACCAATGTGCGATCGACACTTTCATTGTAAACACACACACACACACACATATATATATATATATATATATATATATATATTATATATACACACACACACATGCATACACTTGTTTATGTGTGTGCGTGTGTGTGTGTGTGTGTGTGTGTGTGTGTGTGTGTGTGTGTGTGTGTGTGAGTTTATAAACAAGTACCAAATAATAAGCATCCTTCTCTGCTTTTTGCTGCCAGTGAAAAAAAAATAACAAACAGACCAAAGTTTCACCCAATAGTCTCTTCAGTACACATGCACTGCTTCTGCTTTTCTCACTGGCAAGCTGAAATAAATAAGGATATTTACTGTTTAATGTGATGTTTGGTAATAGAGATGAAGTGCTTGAGGTGGGTGGCAGGATGCAAACCATGAGACTGACAAAGAAATAATATCAGAGCAGAAGCCAAAGTAGCAGAGAAAGTCAAAAAGGACATATTATGAAAGTACAGACAGTCATGCAGGAAAACAGAAGATGGTTTGCCAAAGAAGATTTGGGAGACACAAGAAAAAAGTAAGAGGAGGCAGGGACACCAAGCCAAGAGATGGATGGATTGTGTAAAAAGTAAGAGGAGGCAGGGACACCAAGCCAAGGGATGGCTGGATTGTATAAAAAGTAAGAGGAGGCAGGGACACCAAGCCAAGGGATGGCTGGATTGTGTAAAAAGTAAGAGGAGGCAGGGACACCAAGCCAAGGGATGGCTGGATTGTGTAAAAAGTAAGAGGAGGCAGGGACACCAAGCCAAGGGGTGGCTGGATTGTGTAAAAAGTAAGAGGAGGCAGGGACACCAAGCCAAGAGATGGATGGATTGTGTAAAAAGTAAGAGGAGGCAGGGACATCAAGCCAAGAGATGGATGGATTGTGTAAAAAGTAAGAGGAGGCAGGGACACCAAGCCAAGAGATGGATGGATTGTGTAAAAAGTAAGAGGAGACAGGGACACCAAGCCAAGAGATGGATGGTGTAAAAAGTAAGAGGAGGCAGGGAACCAAGCCAAGAGATGGATGGTGTAAAAAGTAAGAGAAGGCAGGGACACCAAGCCAAGAGATGGATGGTGTAAAAAGTAAGAGAAGGCAGGGACACCAAGCCAAGAGATGGATGGTGTAAAAAGTAAGAGGAGGCAGGGACACCAAGCCAAGGGATGGATGGTGTAAAAAGTAAGAGAAGGCAGGGACACCAAGCCAAGAGATGGATGGTGTAAAAAGTAAGAGGAGGCAGGGACACCAAGCCAAGGGATGGATGGATTGTGTAAAAAGTAAGAGGAGGCAGGGACACCAAGCCAAGAGATGGATGGATTGTGTAAAAATTAAGAGGAGGCAGGGACACCAAGACAAGAGATGGATGGATTGTGTAAAAAGTAAGAGGAGGCAGGGACACCAAGCCAAGAGATGGATGGATTGTGTGAAAGAAGACCTGCAATAGAAAGACATGAATGTCAAGGAAGAAAGCAGAGTGACACTGTGTTGAGAGAGGTGGTGACTGTTGGCACTATTCCCCAGCCCCAATCACATGTGGAAAAAAGGGGAAAAGGGGTTGATGATGACAATGACTTGTTTGATGCTGGTTCTTTGGTTTGTTCAGCATGATGATTTACAAGTATTTTGTGGATATTTTTTGTATCTATATCTTTGCATTTGTGTGTGTGTGTGTGTGTGTGTATGTATATATATATATATATATATATATATATATATATATATATATATAGGCTATTATCAACTTGCTGAAAAACAGTAAACTGAAGATCATAATACCGGATGTATGATATTGAAATGAAAACACCTTCTTCCCTATCTATAAGCATTTGATACTGTTTCCCATACCCATCTTCTGAGCCATCTTTCAAACCTAAATCTCTCCCAAAACACCCTATCCTGGTTCTGAAGTTACTTGTCTGACAGATCTCAGGCTGTGAAATGGAGAAAAGGGACCTCACTACTCGCCCTACTACAGGGATCCATTCGCTGCCCAATGCTGTTCAATATCTTTATCATTGCTTTTTGTTCTGCCATCCCCACTGCCAGTCATACAATATGAAGATGACTCAACTTTAGTCTGCTCCGCCAATAACCCCCCGAACTTCTAGCTAAGACCCAGACCCCATTCTCAACCACAGAGACCTGGATGCTCCAAAACCACCTTTGTCTAAATGTTAACAAATCCAAAATATTAATATTCCCACCCTCAAAATCCTTCCCTTTTGATAAAAGCTCCTACGAAGTCCTAAGCCAAAACAACTCTCCTATTGAAGTCGTTCCCTTTACTAAATTACTCAGTGTAACTATAGATGAATACCTAAAGTTTGATACCCACATACAGCAAAACATAAAAAAAAACACCAAAAACTTGGCATGCTATAGAGAAACAATCACTTCCTCTCTCCTTCTACTAGACATACACTCGCCTTTACTTACCTCCTTCTCTCCCTAATGTACGGTGCTCTCTTACTAACCGACCTATCTTCCTCCATCTCTTCCAAACTTGAAAATTGTTACAACAAAATTTCTAAATATTTCACCAAAGCTAAATACTCCTCCCATCATTGTATTGCCCTCCATTGTCTAAATTGGCTAGAACTCCCTAACTACCTGGACTACCTCCAAATTACTACAGATCACAGGCTAATATTCAACCCCACCAAATGCCCCGGACTCACTAACATCCTATCCCCATACATTCCAAATAGAACTGATCTGAACACCAAAACTTAATTAGTGTCCACAAACCTAAGCGACCCATAGGACAACTTCTCCTCTCTTTTTCCTTAGCCAAAAAATGGAATTCTCTCCCCTCCTCCTTAAGGACAATGCAGAATATAGATAACTTTAAAACTAAGCTTCACTCCTACTTCTCTTCTAAATGGAAATGTAATTGCATTCTATTAACCTAGCTCTCTTACCTCTTGTGCATCTAGGTTGCTTTTCTGTATCTTTAACTGTATTTTGTACTGTGGAGCTTTTCTCCCCAGGCCTCTACTGAAAATGGCCTTCCTGGGACCAGTCAATTTCCCAGGTCATCAAACTGGAAATAAATAAATAAATAAATATCAGTCGAGAGTGTATCCACAGTTTATTTCCATCATTGGTAACAGAAATTCCGTATTTAGTTTTGAGTTTTGTCCATATAAAATTGTACATTAGAATCTGGTTTAATGACGCATTCATTCTTTCTTGGTTATATTTTTGTAAACCTTCAGTCTTCTCTTAATTTTGAAACTGTGCATTGTTTTGGCTCCATAGATGGCCTTGTATGTAAAAGTTAATGCAACAGTTCCATGCTTTACTTAGAGAGGTGAAGTAATGCTTTTGGATGCCTGAAAAGTTAAAATCTGATTTAGTTATTAAATGTTTAGCAATACAAATGAATGTAGATTTGCCTAATATTTACAGTGTGCCTTGACTTGGCTACATTTAGTTTCTGTATTGCTTTTGCTGGATGTATTTTATCACTTTTTTAAATTTGTGAATAAAATTGTGATCAGAAAAACAATGACTTGCAATTAACTGAAAGCAGTTCTCCTAAAGTCAGGTTTCCTCATGTAGAAATAGACATGGAAAAATACTTGCCAGGTAGGCAACTGATTAAAACTAAATTAAGTCAATAACCTACCCCAAACTTTCCTGAAAACTAATGCAGTCATCTTTTTGGTTGTCACAAATTGGGCAAGTACTTCCCCTAGACTTGGGGCATCCCTGAGTTCTAGTGCCCACAGCTGCCATTTTGGGCAACATTTGTCATATTTCAGTGGACCACTCTTGCCTTTGCTTGTTGTGACCATCTAGCCGAACAGTATTTTGGACAATCTCCAGCTATCAGTGCTCATACGTTAACAATTTTGAGTTGAACATGCATTATATTTGGTTTCAAGGGTCTATATTACCACATCGAAACTTCATATCCCTGTATACCAAAACGTTGTCACTGAAACAGCAAAATACGAAAAGCACGAACAGCCACTTCTGCAAATTTTTTCACAGGGAAAAAAATTCACTTGGCTGACCAATAGCAGAAAGTACAGTTGTGTACACTTACCATAAATGTAGATGCTTGAGTGTCTTCACTGTTGCAGTCATCACTGTAGGGTTCTCCCCTGCCGACAAGCAGTCCTCGGTCGGCCAGAATCCCAATGTCTGGGTCCGGCATCGGCTGCTCAGCCATGGTCCCTGACGTCAGTGCGCCAGGAGTACAAAGCTGGCAACTGACGCCATGTTCTCCAGTTTTTCTTGCCCCAGATGTCAGGAGTTCCAAAATGAGTATAACCCCATACCCTTTGCAAATACACCTCAGAAGAAGGGTGAAAAAGGGAACCACACAAAAGAAAAAATAAGAGGGGACAGGAGGGAGGGTAACCCAGACTGCAACAGTGAAGACACTCAAACATCTACATTTATGGTAAGTGTACACAACTGTACTATGTTAATCGTGTTTCACTGTTGCAGTCATCACTGTAGGGTTGAATCCCAAAGCAGAAAAAAAGGGAGGTGGTCATAAATTAGAGGGGGCGGCTAAAAGGCCCTGCAAGACTGCAGAAGCAAAGCCTGCCCTAGACTTAGAGTAGAGAGGTAGATTGTAGTGCTTAGAAAAGGTATGCACCGAACTCCAAGTTGCAGCTTCCAAAATGTCTTTGGTAGGTACTCCCCTGAGGAAGGCAGCTGAAGTAGCAGCAGCCCTGATAGAGTGAGTCCTAATACTTCCTGGGATTTGTTTTCCATGGTGAGAGTAACAAAATCTGATTCCATGAGCGATCCATTTAGAAATCGTCTGTTTTGAAATGGCTTTGCCTTGGGAACTTGAAGCATAAGAAACAAACAATTGCTCTGTTTTCCTGATGTTCTTGGTTCTGTCCAGGTAAAAACAAAGTTTTCTGTGTACATCCAAGCAATGCAAGATACTTTCCCCCCTATTTTGAAGATTGGGGAAAAAGGTTGGCAGGTGAATAGTTTGATTTAAAGCCACTTTGGAAACCACCTTAGGCATGAAAGTAGGATTAGGACACCCTGTCTTGGTGAAAAATAATATAAGGTTCCACAGCCATGAGAGCTTGCAACTCCGAAACTCTCTTGGCAGAGGTCAGAGCTAACAGGATGGCTGTCTTCCATGATAAAAACTTGATGTCAGATGTGTCAGCAGGCTCAAAAGGAGATAAAGTGAGTTTTTCCAAAAGATAGTTGAGATCCCAGGCAGGAATGGGTGGAGATCTAGGGGGCCTTAAATTCTTAGCTCCTCTGAGAAACTGTCTCATGAGCTGGTGGGAAAAGATTGGAGGGTCTGTATTATAATGAGCAGAGGCATGTATCTTTATGGAAGAGAAGGAGAGACCCTTATGTAATAGGTCTGTCAGGTATAGTAAAATCAGAGGGATATTAGGAGTAAGAGGATCTGAATCCTGCACATGCATCCAGGTGCAAAATATTTTCCATTTTCCTGCATAAGATTTTCCAGTGCTAGGGCGTCTTACTTCTAAAATGACATCCACAACCTGCTTGGGTAGGAGAGAATTATTCATGGACCCTGGATTAGCCAGGCTGAGAGTTTTGACATGAGTGTAGAACCTGACCCTGGTGTTGGGACAAAAGGTTTGGAGTCTGAGGTAAAACCCAAGGGGGCTCCTGAGAGAGGTTTTTCAGTGTTGGGTACCAAAACTGTCGAGGCCAATTTGAGGCCAGTAAAATTATCATCTTGGGCTTGTCCTGCTTGATCTTTAATAACACCCGTGGAAGAAGAGGTAGAGGTGGGAAGGCATACCCAGACAGGTTTCTCCAACTGAATGATAGAGCATTCACTTTCCGTGCTAGCTCATGGAATGTCCTTGTGCAAAAAATCTGTAGTTGATGATTGAGGGGGGATGCAAAAATATCTATGTGCGGGCATCCCCAGACTGCTGTAATCATCTTGAATATTTCAGTGTCCAGCATCCATTCGTGTGGGTCTGACAGGTTCCTGCTCAGACTGTCTGCCAGGATGTTTTGTTTCCCTGGTAGATACTGAGCTTGTAGGTCCACTTTGCAAGCTTGAGCTGTGTTCCATAGATTCATGGCTAGTCTGCAAAGGGGGTAGGAGTGTGAACCCCCTTGCTAGTTTATGTACCACATAACTGTGGTGTTGTCTGTCTGTATCAGTAGTTGTCCTGGTTGTAGAAGATTCCTGAAGGCCAGTAGAGTGTTCTGAACAGCTAACATTTCCTTTAAATTGATATGCAGGTGCTCCTGATCCTTTGTCCAAAGGCCCTGCAGACATTTTCCCTGCAAATGGGCTCCCCATGCGTAATCTGAGGCATCTGTGGTTAGTATCTGGCTGGCTGGAGGCAGACTGAAGGCTTTCCCTTTGTTTTGAATATATGCCTTGGTCCACCAAAGGAATTCCCTTTGTAGACAAGGCAGGACGGTGATCTGTGTGTCTAAACTGTGGCAATGCTGGGACCATACACTTTTTAGGTACCACTGTATTTTCCTCATATGTAGTCTTGGCATATGGTACGAGAAGGATGCAGGAGGCCATGTAACCCAAAGCCTGCAGGAATTTCCTTGCAGATAGCTGAGTTAGTGATGCCAAGGTTTTGAAAGTTGAAGCCAGCTGTAATTGTTTTTCGGATGTCAGAAATGCCATCTGGGTTGTTGTGTTTAGAAGAGCATCCAGAAAAATTATCTGTTGTGAGGGTGTCAAATTTGACTTTTTTATGTTCACAGTGAATCCCAGGAACTTGGGAATATTCTGAACAAACTCTAGATGCTGGAGTAAGACATCCTTGCTGTCTGCTTGAATAAGACAGTCGTCCAGATAAGGGTAAATTTGAATTCCCTTGAGTCTGCAATAAGCTACTACTGGTGCCAGGCATTTGGTGAAGACCCTGGGTGCAGTAGACAATCCAAAGGGCAGTGCAGAGAATTGATAGTGCCTTGATCCGGCCTTGAACCTGAGGTATTTTTTGCACTCCTGTCTGATAGGAATGTGTAAATAAGCCTCCTTTAAATCCAATGTTACCATCCATGCATTTTTGCTCAACATTGGAAGTAGCTGCTGCAGAGTAAGCATCTTGAATTCTGGTATCTCCAGGAAAGTGTTCAAGACTGACAGATCCAGGATGGGTCTCCATGAATTTTGCTTTCTGGGGACTAGAAAGAGCCTTGAGTAAAAACCTTGCCCCATTTCTGAAAGTGGAACCAGTTCTATGGCCTTCATAGCCATGAGGGCTTCCACCTGGTTTAAGGCCTCTAACCACTGATGTTTTGGTAGATCCGGCCATCCGTTTGGTCTTGGTAGGGTATGAAAATGGAATTTGTAACCTCTTGAAACCACATCCAGAACCCACTTGTCTTGGGTTATGTAAGTCCAATTTAGGTGAAAAAGAGAGAGTTTTCCTCCGAGAGGGGCTTCCAGGCAAGAAGTTCCTGCAGCCCAGCAGAGGGAGTCATTGAGCCTGTTTTCTATGAGTTTGAGGTCTGTCCTCTCCACCCCTAGGGGTGGAAGCAGTCCACTGTCTTGGTCTGTAGGAGGTCTGCGTTTGGGGCCTTCCTCTGAAGCGTCTGTATCTACCCCTCTGAGGCCTGTCTGAATTGGGAAAGGACCAATTTTTAGTTGGCCAATTCCTAGTAAATCTGGGGGGCTGTACTTGTAAGAAATCCTTAACCATTTGCATGGATTTTGCCTTGTCCTCCATCTTCTTTATCACCTCTTCAGCCTTAGATCCAAACAAAACATTATACTGAACAGGAGCATCCAGTAACTTAGCTTTCACTTGATCAGGCAAGTTTTGTTCCTTTAACTAAGCATGTCTTCTAATGACTGTGCCAGAGGCAGCAGCCCTACAAGAAGCCTCCAAGGCATCAAAACCACAGTGTAAACCATGCTTCCCTACTTGTTCAGTGGCATGCATTAAATCATGTAATTCCTTATCTGCACAAGCGGAAATGGAAGCTAGCTTTTGTTTCAAAACAGACCGTAGAAATTGCTGGTATTTTAGCATATGAAATTGACAGCTTAAAGCCCTAATAGATAAAGTTGCAGAAGTGTACACTTTTTTGCCCCATCTCTCTAAAGCTCTAGAATCCTTATCTGTGGGAATGGGGTTTTTAGCAGAAGCGGCCTTAACCCCCTTAGGGCCCTGAGAAATGGTTTCAGGATCAGCAGTAGGATTCTTGTATAAGAACTGGTGAGAATCAGGAACCCTATAATATCTGTCTGGCTTAGCAGGAGCTGGAGGAAAGGAGTCAGGAGTTAAGTTAGCCTCAGAAAAGGCATCATCCACAATATCCAAAATAGGAGGAATAGCCAGGGGTCTATGTTGGGGAAGAAGAAGGAAATCCCTAAGTCTTTTCTTAGATTCCGAGTACTCCTGTCCTTCCCAGTGAAAATGTTCCCTCATTTCGTGTAAAGTTTCCCCAAATGAAAAATCCTCAGGTGGAGAAACTGAAGGAATGGATTCCTCAGCATCAGAATCCACATAAGGAGGGAAAGAATAATCCTGGTCAGAAGAAGACACTGAAGAAACAGATGCCTGATCAGAAGAGTCATAATACAATTCCTGCCTTGGCCTTTTATCTGGTGGGGGATGTCATGGTAAGTAAGTCCTCCGCCATCTTAAGTAACTGTTTTTGGGACTTGGGTCCCGGATCAGAAGAGGCCTGGGCTGAAGTCTTAGATTTGGAAGGAGTCTTTGCCTTTGTCTTTGGCTTTGCCTTTATCAGAAGCTGTGTAGGCCTGAAAACCCCCTCGGAAGCCGGTACCTGCACAGCAGCTCCGGACCCATCCAAAGGAGCATTGTCCGAAGGTCCTGCAGCTGAAATACTCAAAGGCCTAGTTGGCTCCTCGTGGGAGTCCATTTCGGCCATCGGTTCTGAAATGGCCGACGACAGGGGCTGCGAAAGCGCCTCACTGATGACGGCCGAACCTGAAGCTGGCTCTGCTTGGAAAATGTCATCTGTTTTGGACCTCGGAGGCCTGTCTTTATCCTTGCGTTGTTTGTGAACTCCGGTAGTCGGAAGCGTGTCCAACGACATTTTGTAATTAAATCATCTACTGAAATAATGAAAAGCAAAATCGTACCTTCGTTTAATCGTATGTTGGTTAAATCTAGCACAAAACCGACAGCTAGCTATGTCGTGGTCAGGGCCTAAGCAAGGAATACAGTAAGAATGGAAATCCTTTTGAGGTATTTGCTTCCCACAAGAAATACAATTATTAATTTTTTCTGACATTGGACTAGAGCAAGAAAAAAGTTTCCCCAACGGGGTACTTAGCTTTGAGTAGAAGAAGTAAGTCTTCGGACTGAAGTATGTAAAAAATTTGTTAGGAGTCAGCCGACCGGCACTTGCGAACTGCTTTCACCGCACGGCAAGAAAGACTGAAGAACATGGCGTCAGCTGCCAGCTTTGTACTCCTGGTGCACTGACGTCAGGGAGCATGGCTGAGCAGCCGACGCCGGACCCAGACTTTGGGATTCTGGCCGACCGAGGACTGCCTGCCGGCAGGGGAGAACCCTACAGTGATGACTGCAACAGTGAAACACAATGAACATCAAACTTTCAACCCCACCCCCACACCTTCTGTAACTAAATTTACCAACTCTGTGATCACTCTACATTGGAGAAAAGGGCAAATTCCTGATAACAGCCAAGCAAATTTTTTTCCCTGTGAAAAAATTTGCGGAAGTGGCCGTTCATACTTTTCATATTTCACTGTTTACCTGACAATGTTTTGGTATTCTTAGAACTGAAGTTTCGAAGCTATAGACCCAGTTTGAATTATGATAATGGGATGAGTTCCATTGTTTAAGACCTCGTCAAAAATTATATGACCAAGCAGTTTACTTTTTAAGGACCTTTTAATACCTTCCTGAAATTTTAGGAAACCATAATCATAAATATGTACTCTTTCTTTTAATATGTTGACAACATTCAGCGATATTATTTATGAATAGTAATTTCTTTTTACTCTTGCAAGTTCTTCATGTGGAATTTTCTTGGCAATATGCTTTGGACAACAGCTGTTAGGCTCCAATTAGAAAAGAGGTAACAGTTTTAAAATACTACTAAAATAATCTCATGCTCACTAACACACTTTAGTTTTTTTGACCTGAACTAATGTCTGTATCATAGATTCTGTGTGAGATTTATAAAGCTAAGCTGTTATGTATAGAGAAGTTGTTTAGAAGAATTCACTCACCATAGCCGTATACAATTAAAAGAATGCATGATTTATGCAGGCTAAGAAAAACAGTGTGCAGTTGTGTACTATACAAGCCATGGTTTGATTTAAGTATGCAACTGAAGGTGTCTAGCAAAATATTTTTTTTGGCTGCAGTTCACAATATTTATAACTGTGTACACTGTGCACAGTAGGGACCCTTATCTAACTGGAAGAATTGTAACTTCGGATAAAGTGCAGTTACCAGAATAATACCATAAAGTGTGATTCTTGTTTTTATGCTATTAAAACTGTTTTGACAAGAGGTTGTACTGTACCATACATTCCACATCTGGGGAAAGGTTATACCTGAATCAGCCCTTCTGATTTTATGTAACTAATATCAAGATTGTGACACCCCACCACTGGACTGGTAATCAAGGAACCTCAATCCTCACCACTGGCAACTGTGGGGGATGTACATTGGGAGGTTGACAGGTACACACACAGTATTTCCAGATGCAGCTATCTGCATGAAGTGCAATATCCCTTAAGAGCACACAGAGACCACAGGCAGTCTGAGGCTGGTTTCTCCCTCCTTCTCCAGATCCCCAGTAAGACTTCCCACTGTCACAGCTATAGTGTTAAGTCCTTAGCCAGGGTTACAAGCCAAGTCCTCCAACACTCTTGCTGTCCAACCAGTGCTTTATGCCCCTGCCCAAGTAGCTGACACACACACTTTTGGAGATTTGTTTTGCACACACACACACACACACACACACACACACACACACAGACACACACCTGGGAAAGGCTGGCACAGCTTTACTAGCTATGCCCTCTTCTGCACAGAATATAAAGTAGTTATCACTGTCACCAGAGCCCCTTATCAGCTACTTTATGGCTGGTAACAAAGGGTGTCCAATCTTACTGTGTAATGTCACTATCAATACAAATGGTAGTTTGACCAAGAGCAAGGCTATTACGAGTGGCCCATAGTGTCAACAAATAAATTTGTAAGTACTGTCAGAACTTGAATATCTCTAGACAGATCAGCCACAATTAAATGTTTAAATATATATATTTAAGAATAAATAATAAAAGAACAAGGCAATATTAAATATATATTTACAGTGACATCAGAGTTCAGAATCACAGGAAATATTTAAAGCAACATTGTAGGACCGTGTCAAAGAAAAAATATCTATGCTAAGCTTTGCTATATTCCTGACTGTATCTAAGAGAATTATACTATTTCCTAATAACTTACTTCATCAGAGCAAGGCAGATGTCGTGAAAGGATCCTCTAGCTGATGTTGTCATGTCAAAGATAAGCACACACCAGCATATATGAAACATTCATAGGTAAGTGTACTACAACAAATGCATGATGCTAACATGCTGACTGACTGCACAGCAAGGCAAACATTTGTCACTATTATGCCAGTAAATCCCACTCATCAAAAGCCTTCTGCATATACATCATGAGTCTTACTTATCTTTATAAATCTACTATAATATGATGTTTTCTTGATAAGAGGCACAGTCATTTCCAAGAAGATGACAACCATTCACCACATGCTGAATGCACACAATCTAGCCACAACTACATTCCACAATGAGGATTCTGACCTTGTGGACAAAATAACCATTTAATTACTGTGACAAGTACTTGGTGGGCAACGTACTGGTGTGACAGTTTACATGAGTTGTAGGGGTATATGAGAATCTTGCACAAACAGAACACAAGAAGAAGATGGAGCTTGAGTAGAATTTTAAGAAAAGAAAAAAAATAGAGTTAAGGTTTTAATTCTGTTATATAGTGGCAAATAATTATATTACTGATTACCTGGAGTTCCGTAGGAACCACATAAAGTTCAAAGCTACTGAGTCTTGCAACCATTAAGTGCCCTCTGGATTCTCAAGGAGAGCTATGCCAGCTGTGTCCAGAATTAATTTATGAAAACTCTTCCAATTATCCAGGTCCCTTTTGAAGGAAGATAGTGTGCCACATTGCTTTATCTGCAGGTGCAGTCTATTCGAGTTAAGGGAGACACACTGAGTGACAAATATGTGTCTCCACCTTGTTTTATTAATATGCTGAAGGAGGTTTAGATCTCCTGTTCTGGTATTTGTTGAAGAGTTTGATTTGTAAAGGTAAAAGGGATCCTGGGTCCCTGATTGCTCAGAAGGCAAGGCATATGTTTCCTTTGAGGAGCCTATAAGGGACAATGCTGCTAGTTATTTCTGGTAGCTTAGGTATTTTAAGCCTATGATCTTCTAAGTTAAGAACCTCTGGGGTCTTTCTAGCTGTTTGATATGTCTGGTGATGTGCATCTCAAAGGGTGCATTGTATTCTATAACTGACCTGATCAGTGCTGAATAGAAGGGATCATTTCATAGGTTGGTACTAGGCTATCAGCCCTAGGGCCTATACAAGCCTAGCCATAACAATTCCCTGGCTATTTCTTCCCACACTATTTACATCCCTGGACCCCTGTCTAGCAGGGTGACTGACATGATACCCGGGGTGAATTTCCTTTCTCCCATCCAATCGTCAAGGTTCCTTTTGAAGAGGGCCAAACAGGCACTATTCCAGAGTCTGGGGAGTCTCTGGGTCAGGAACCCATCCCTCCAGCATGTTTTGTTTATTGTGATGACAAAGTTTAGATCCCTGGAGCATGTGGCTCTGAGAGATTGGGATTTCTTTAAGTGTAATATGTCCAACAGCTCTGGTTTTGACACGGCCTTGTATGTTAAGCAGAGATCGCCTCTGAGTAGATGATATGCGACAGAGTATAGCTGGAGTTTTTTAAGGCGGTCAGCATAGGGAATCTACTTTAGGCCTGTGATTCTTTTAGTGAGGTATTTCTGCAGCCTTTCCAGTTGTTGCAGATGTCTTGAGAGGTACATACCAAATGGGACATTCTATTCCATAATGGGTCTATTGAGGGATAAGTACAGTGGGACAGTGACTTCCTTCTTTCTGGATGAAAAGCCCTTAGTAATGAGGTGTGCCACATAGAAGGATTTCCTGGCTGTTGTGGCGATGTGGTTATTGAAGGTGAGACCACTATCTACCTGTGTCCCTAAGTCTCTTATCACACTTTCAGTGTTTAGTGTACTGCCACCTATTTGGTAACTCACGGGTACATGTTTTTTCCCAAAGGGGATAACTGTACATTTCTTGGCATTGAGTTTGAGCCCATGGCTCTGGCACCAAGCATCTGTTTCTGTAAGGCCCTTTTGTAGAGTATCCATATCATTTGGGTATTCAGTAATGGCTCCCAGCTTGCAGTCATCTGCGAACTTTGTCAGCCAGAGTCCCTTAATGTTGGTTTGTACTTCAGAGAAGTAGATGCCAAACAAGAGTGGTCCCAGGACTGAACCCTGAGGTACTCCACTTGTCACTTGTCTTTAGCTGGATTTGGAGTCGGCTACTTTTACAGTGTGGGTTCTGTCAGTGAGCCAGTTGGCAACCCATCAAGTGATGTAGGGATTAATGCCCAGCTTAGTAAGTTTATCTATGACTCGAGAGTGGGGGATGGTGTCAAAGGCCTTGGCGAGGTCCAGATAGGCTGTGTGGACCACCTTACCCTTGTCCATGGCTATGGAGACTGATGTGAACAAGTCAATCAGGTTCAGGAGACAAGATCGGCCCTTCGTGAACTCAAACTGGGTGGGGTTCAGTGTTTGAAGTTTGCCAATGTCTTTGTTTATAAGTTCCATGATAATACGTTCCATGGCCTTGCAAATCAAGCTCGTCAGACTGATGGGGCGGTAGTTCTTGGGATCCAAGGTGGATCCCCCCTTGTGGAGTGGGATAACTGTAGCTGTGCACCACTCAGTGGGCATGAAGCCTGAGGTGAGGCTATGATTAAACATGACACTTAGGTGAGGTGCCAGTTCATTTTGTAGTTCATGTAGTACACAGCCCGGGATTTCATTGGGTCCCATGGATGCTGTATTCTTAGCTTTGGAGAGTGCGTTTTTTACCTCTGTGGCCGTTATTACCAGAATTTGGCAATCTTCCGGTATTGAGATGAGCCGTTCAGGGAGTGAGAGGGGGTGAAGTTGGCACTGAATCGTTCTTCCAGGATATTGGCAATATCCTTCGGATCAGTATATTTAATGCCATTCTGTTGTAGCTCAGAGCAGATCTGAGCATTGCCATTTGGATTCTTGACATAGTTATAGAATGCCTTGTGGTTGTTTTTGGAATCTTTGGCAATTTTATTTTTGTAACTAGCTTTGGAGAATTTTATGAGGGATCTCAACTTCTTACAGAGGCTGGTAAGGGAGTTTTTTATATCCTGGGATTTTCTTTTCTGCAACAGTTTCTTACTTTTGTTATAAAGTTTGTTTATGGCAGGAGATCACCAGACTGGCTTCCTTTTTTTGGAGGAGAGCATCTTGGTTCTATTTGGGATGGCACGATTGATGCATGAGTGGATGTTCTTGTACAGTGCCTTAGTGAAGGATTCAGCAGTCGAACTTTCAATTCCCGTCTGCATGGGTGTCATGAAGTTTGCCACTTCTGACTTGAGTAACATGAAGTTGGCTTTGGAGAAGTTTTTTATGAAGGTTTCCTTACCGGGGGGTGAGGGTGGGATGTGGATGTTAAGGGTGATTAGCTTATGGTCAGACTTGACCAACGAGGGGGTGACCATAGGTGTGGAGCATCGATTTCCCATGTTGATAATGACCAGGTCTAGGATATTGGAGCCCCTGGTGGGACTATATATTAGTTGATCCAGGGCATAGGAATTTATGAATTCCAAGAACCGTTGGGCAAAGGTGTTGGTACATGAGTAGTTTTCCCAGTTAATGGCAGGGTAGTTGAAATCACCCACCCAGTATTAGGGTGTTTGGTTGTATCTTAATATTTTCCAGTGTGTTTAGAAAGGTGTAGTGAGAATCTTGGGGCATGGTGGGGGATCTGTAGCAAGCTACAATTTGGATTGCAGTCTTACCTAGTGTTAGTTGCACCTGGAGAATTTCAGACGCATTGTGTAGGGCAACTAGCCTGGTGGTGTGAATATCCTTGGTGAATATGGACACTCCTCCACCTTTAGTGTTTCGGTCCTGGTTTGGTGGCCGAAAAGTGTGGTAAGAGTTGTAGCCTGGTATTGCAGGGGTGCTCTCTGGAGCCTTGAACCTGGTCTCAGTTACTGCACAGATATAGATGTTATCCATTTTTAGGAGTACCTGGAGAGAGTGCATTTAGACGTTGAGACTTTTAGTATTGAGTAGCATTACCTTCAGATTTTACATGCTTGTACCTGTTACGGTGGTAGTTTTGTCCTTTGAACTTTGCCTAAAAAAGCACTATAGGGGTGATAAGAGCCTTAGCCAGTAACCTGAATCCCAGGGGCGACAGGTGCAGACCATCTCTGGCAAAGCATCGTGGTCTGTCGATCATGTCATCCCAGGAAGACAGATACTGGATCCCCTTTGAATGACACCAGAACCTTAGCCAGTTGTTGAAGTCAATCATTCTGCCCCTCTATTGTGGTATCATTCTGGGCAAAGGCAGGATGCTACTCAGGGCTAGGGTCATACCTGCCTGGGCCACATGATCCAAGAGCTCTTCCATGTCTTTTTTCATGTAGTCCAGGGAGGTACAGCTGAAGTCATTCACTCCAACATGGACAATGACAGAGTCATATTTGTACTTGTTGTGGAGTGACTTGAATGCATGCGTTATGTGGCGGATCCTGGCACCTGACAGGCAGCTGACTGCAATTTTCCCCTTGTTCAGCCTGGTGAGTGGGGCATCAGTGTGTCTGACTATAGTGTGCCTGACTATAGAGTCACCTGTGACTAAAGTGTTAGGCATGTTATCTTGCCTTAGGGGCTGTTGCTGGGTGGCACACTGGTGTTGGAAGCTATGACACTTTAGTTGTGATTGGTGTTTGTTTGCATTTCAGCTTCAGAGGTTCTTGTTGCTCGGGCAGGTTACAGTTAAGGACCTCCACATATGTGGATGGTGGTGTGGGTTTAAAAGGGTTATGAGGTGTAGTGTGGGTGTTAACCTTCTCCTCTTGACTGTCAAGCACAGTCTTGGGTGAAGAGAGCTTTGCTTCCAGTTTGGCAAGTGCATCTCTCACAGGTTGTAGTGTTGGGTGGTAAGAGGAGAGGGTTGCCTGTTTACATGAGGCAATTGCTGCATTGCCCCAGTATGCCCCACATTCACCAGGTGGACAGGAGAAATCACCGAAAGCTGACCCTTGGACATGCCTGGTTTGTTGCTTTTTTTGTAAAGTACAGGAGCTGTTTTCCCTACCTTAGCAAGGTACTTTGCAATTATAGACTGTTTAGTGCCTTTGATTAATTTCTCCTTATTAGCAAGGAGTTTAAGGCTTCCTAGTGCTTTCCAGCAGGTATTAGAGCAAGTGACCTATTTTGACCTGGTTGATAATCCATTGGTGATCAGCTACTCAAAGTAGAAGGATTTCCTGAGTGTTGTTACATGGTAGTTAAAGGAGATGGAATTATCAACTCAAGTTATTAGGTTTCTAGCAAAATTTTTATTTTTAGTGGGTTATTTCCAGTGCTATATGTTAAAGGGCTGAGTTGTCTGCCAAATTTGATAATGTTGCATATTGTGCATTTAATGTATCCCTATTTGCAATACACCAGGTATTTAGAAATGTAAATTCCTGCTGGAGAATTTGTGTCAGAGTTGGATTTGGCAATGATCCCCAATCTGCAGTCATATGCAAACTTGGTTAGTCAGACATCTTGGTTTTTAGTCTGTTGGTCAGAGAAGTAAAAAACAAAATCAGTTTCTGCTTTGGGTCCTGCAAGACACCACTGGTCACCTTCAAGTTCTGTCTCTTATCCAATTTGTTATTCATCTTATCAGATAGAGATCTATATTTGTAACACATTTAGTTTATTAATTATGCTACCATTGTGGATGGTGTCAAATGCCTTGGCCAGATCAAGGTAAAGTGTATGCACATTATGACCACTGTCAGTTTGTGTGACATTCTCAAAGATGTTAACTAGGTTCATTAGATGAATTGTGACTTTTTAGAAAACCAAATTGTTGTTGATCTAGCCTGATCAGATTTTTAATTTCAATATTAATCAAATATATTATAATGTATTCATGAGAAATGAGATTTGTGAGGCTGTTTGGCCCTTAATTTCTGTAGGGCCATCTTTAAGGAGTGGCATCGTCTGTCCTATACACCATAGTTCTGGAACGCAGCCTGCAGATTAAAACAGTTGATTTCTTTAAGAATAAATCAGTTGAAATATATCTAGAAAATCCTTTAATTTTTCTTATAGCAGCAGGAACTATACATCGACACTGCTGTAATGAAGCAGTTTATTAATTTAACCTGTACAAATTCCTAACTCTGCAACCAAGATTAATATATATATGTTTATCCGTTGATGTGGATTGTTGGGGATGGAAAGTGCAGAAAAAAACTATGTTGTCATTTAGATCAATCAATCAGAAGTCCACACTATAGTATTTTTCCTCTAGAAAAGTCAACAAATTGCTAAGCAGTCAGTTATTTATTTCTGGGGCTGTGTTTCATTGATTGACTGCTTATTGAATTGAATCCCAAATGGTCAAACTCCCTTGACTGAAAACATACTTGATTTAAAAATCATTTGACACAACAAGCATACCATAAAACTGTTTTTGCAGGGGTCCAAGCCCACGTGCACCCTTCTTACTCAAATTATTTATAAATACTAACTCCATGGTTGTACAAGCACTGAGAAAATAAAAGAATAGCCCATGCAATGAATCAGTGCTAGGGAGTAAACACAAACATCTTCAGAACTTGGGATACATGACATCAACCAACCATTGCAATCCACACATACTCTGCTAGTCTCACTTTCCTAATAACTCATATGATAAGAAATGACACCATCACATACGTTCTGTACACTTCTACATTTTTTCCATGAAATGAGTATTCAGTAAAATGAATTCTCGGTCAAAAGGGCTCGGCACTCAAATGAGCCTTCAGTCAGATGACATAGACCCAACCATCTAATTGTTAATGTTTGTTCATTTCATCTGATTATGATTGGTGTAATTCATTTGATATAAATGCATTTTGTCTGAGTTTGAATTTTAAGCATGACATTAATGCTTATTTCATAGTGATGTATGTTCAACCATGTACATTTAGTTTTGTGATATCCGTGTGAGTGAGTGTTGTGTTAGACTAACTTATACAGCTCCTGGTGTGCTAAAGTGCGGGTGGTTTTTTTTTTGTGAGATTGTACATAGTGGGTAATGGGAGTTTGTTGTTTTCCTCACTATTTTCCAAGTATAATAACAGGGGGTGCTTGGGATGAGGAAGTGCTTGCCCCCCCCCCCCATGTAAAGCAGCATTTTTTGTGTGTGTGTGTGTGTGTGTGTGTGTGTGTGTGTGTGTGTGTGTGTGTGTGTGTGTGTGTGTGTGTGTGTGTGTGTGTATATATTAGATTAAATGGCTTTAGATATTTTAAAATTAGATTCAGTTCAGACATTTCAATACAGACCTTACCTATATATAGATAGCTATATTAAGAACACTAATTCCCATATGGATATACGCCCTGTCATTCTTACTTCAGTTCTTTGTGCATTATGTGTCATGAGTGGTTTTCTGTTCTAATCCTCAGTATTTTCAGAATAGCACTGCAGTCTCTCCTATTGCAGTTTTGCAAACTTCATGAATCAGTTATGATTTTGGGGACATTACCTGGTGAATATTGAGAGGAACAGTTTAGTTTGGGGAACTACTGCTATAGCAGAAGATTCTTGGAATTCTTAAATGAGGATAGACAGAGAACTACTATACAATAGTGACTGGATGTTTTTAAACTTTCCGTGTTTCGTGGAATGATAATAATATGGCTGGAATTCAACTAAACTAAATGTACTTAATGCAATTAGTTCTGTGAAACATAAAAAGTTTTAAAACATACCCAATCACTGTTGCAAGGTGCTTCACCAGCACTCATTTATGAATCCCAGAGTATGATTCTTTCTGTTTCTGGAATTATAGCCCATAATGAGGACTTTTCCTTGTCTCGGAAAACAACTATGGAAGAGCAAATACCCTTATGTCAATAGTATGTGAATTGGGAGTATGAAGTGAAGGGCACTTATGCAGAGAACTGTGTGAAAAGAAGGTATAAGGATATGGAATGAAACTGATTATTTTGGGTATACATTGCCCATAGCCAATAAATAATGTTAAAAAGAACAAAGATTTTGACAATAATATAAGAAGATATGGTGGTTTCCACAATCTGTGATGGTGTGGTTTGCGGAAATACATATCTGGAAAAAAAATAAGGTTTATACCTGCTGTAGAAACTGCTTCACAGATCTATTACTGTGTTAAAAAAACTACATACACAGACTTACAGAACCATGAATAGAAACACTAGGACATTAACTAGCCACAATGTGTCATGTGTGCATACACTGGGGATAGAAGAACATTACTACACATACCTTTCAACCTCTTACTGCAAGAAATCTGGACAAAGCCTGACAAAATGGGCGGGGGGATGCAATGGCCTAAAAATAGGGACACACTTTAAATATTTTTCTTATAAAGTTAGAGTTGCTAGAATAACAGGATTTGGGTTACCATACATTTTCTAAGGATATGAAGTCTGAAACCAAAATGATTGTCATTATTTATTGACTTTAATCCTTAAATCATCCCAGTGATTTGTCAAAAAAACACAATTTTTATGAAGAACAGACCAAAAATGTGAGGCAAAAATCTGGCCATTCTGCAAAAATCTGTACATTTGAGAGGTAAGTTACTAGAGAGTGATAATTAGGGGTTAAGTATGTGTAACCAACAAACCTACTGGTAGATGTCTTTCTTCTGAATGTAGCTCAATGCATGGTTCTACTTTATTTAACCGAAAGCTGATTCCAGCGAATGCAAATCCATCGACACAAATGCATTGAACCGCGAAACAAGAGAACTCACAAAACAGCAAAATTACCGTGAAATTCGAAATGTGGAAGTGTTTTGGTTGACCCGTCTGAGCTACAGATCTGTAAGGTAAGTGTGCGATAATTACGGAAATTAGGGTGCGCGTTAAGGTAAGTGCATAGATAATTAATATAATATGGGTAATGTTTTTAATGTCTAGTGTAGGGTTTGAGGTAGGGGTTTGGTTAGTGTATGTGTGTGGTTTATTTATTTTGTTTGGGTATAGCTCCATAGGGTAAGTGTGCGGTAGTTACGGACCTTAGGATTAGGGAGGGGTTAAGGAGAGTGCATAGATAGTGGTGTATGTGGGGTTTAGTGTAGGGCTAGAAGTAGGGTTTTGGTTGGTGTATGTTTGTGGTTTATTTATTTTGTTTGGGTGGGAAGTGTGTTTCGGGCGGTGGGGTTGGCCGAGTATGTCAAATCGGTATTTTGAGTTTCGTGGTTTTGTGAGTTCGCTCATTTCGCGGTTCAATATATATGTGTCGATGGATTCGCATTTGCCGGAATCAGCTTTCGGTTAATTAAAGTAGCCCCCAAAGCATATCCTTTTAAATTCGTACCATATCATTTACTTTCCTGGAACACACTTATTTACAAACATCCATTCATTCACATGCCACTGTGCGTATTTAACAGAGAAGAATGAAATATGAACTCCTTTTAAATGATAATTAAGGCTATAAATTAAAGTAATAATCTCTCCAAATAGAATCTTCGCTTCAGTGTGGTATTCTTTCTTGTAGCTGTCATGCTTGTTTGGCATTATAATTAAAAAGTAATATAATATGACTATTTAAAGATGCTACTGTGTACATTTATTTCAAAACAAAGACAAGCTAATTGAATCATTTGCTCATAAAGTGCATTTGACATTATGATTCTTGAAATCACAGACTGCTTGAACAGCCTTGAATGAATGTAATGATTTTTTTTTTTGAGTTCCCTTTTTTTAATCTATGTAGTAGTAAAGAACCATATTAAAGTGGTGAATCTGTAGCCTGTCTTACTTACAACAGGAGTTCAGTGACACTGACTTTTAGAGAACTCAAAAATAAATCATTGCCAACTGTAGCATTTAAATAGATTAATTAATGAGGAATATCATAAAGCATTCTAAAATATGTTATAGCAATGAGAATAATAGAAATCTCATCTTAAATGTCTGGTCATTTAAATGAAGGTACCAATAGAAAATGCTAAATATCCAGTAGTTAATCCTTAAATATTTTATACCTGCGTTTCCCCATTCAAGATTATCAGAAGCAGGTGCATCTCTATAAAGGCAAGCAGTTGGAGTAAAGGCTCCCTGTGACAAAGGCAAATTTGTTGTGGTGAGAATATGCAAAACATGCAGCAGGTACCATCGCTAAGACTAATACAGGAGAATGAAGCATAGTGAGGCAACCATGTTAACTGTTGCTCTAGTATGCCATCTATGCAAACAACAGAAATAACATTTGGCTGCTGCTTGTCTGGCCACATACTGGTACAGTAAATCAGACGGATGTATTGACTTGCTGCATGTTTTTTTTTTTTTTTTTTTTTTTTTTAATTCAAGAACCTGGGCTGGGAATAGAGCCCACAGCCTTCTCATCTTCCTGCCCCAAAAGGTGAGGGCACCACTTGTTAATAGACTGACACTGAAAAAAGTAACAAGAAATTAGCTTGATGTGGGTAATGAAGAGGAGACATAAAGATAGATGAATAGATACCTGAGGCAGAGGAGTGAAGGTAGGATCTTAGATGTGTACAAGGTGTGATTTTCAGATAGGATTTATCTAATTTTTAAAGGAGTTAGAACAACTGTTTGTTTCTGAAATGAGCTCCAACATACCCTGAACCTTGATCCCCTCAGACAGTGCTCCCCTTGCAAAGGTCTGAAGTATCTGTCATGGCTGGCTGAACAGGAAGAGGGGTGGAAAATGGGACACTCAGACTAGCTACCATAACAATTCCTATATGATGAAACTGAATACTAGACTCTAGTAAGACGAGATGAAGGTACTAGATCAAAAGTGATTTGAGATACCAATGGATTTTCCTTGTGTGTAGACTGGGAAGTGCAACCATTGTAATGGAGGACACCATGAAACAGAATTTTGAGAACTCTCTTGCAGTGGGCTTGCTCTGATTGTAAAAATTCAGAAAGGAGTCTCAGTAAGATGATTCTTTGTCTGGAGAAAGATATGCAGCAGATAGAGTTGTAAAGCAGGCAACCTAGAAACACTAACTTGGAAGAGGGTTTTAAACAAATTTTTTTTATTTCACATTAACTTGAACCCAGACAACTGAAAAGATTTATGGTAAACTGAAGACCAGATAAGGTGTCTTGGACCGATGTAGGAAAGATGAGGCAACCATTTAAATAAGATAACTGTGGATGCTCTGACATTTGCAAAAAAGCTATAACTAGAGCCAAGCACTTTAAGAAAACTCTTTGAGCTATGTGGGGGGCCAAAACTGAAAGTACAGTTTCATGGCAAAGAATGGTAGGAAATGCCTGTGTGTTTAGTGAATTGAAATATGCAAACAGGCATCTTTTAAGTGCAAGGATACTGCACAAGCTTTGGGGGATAATTTTAAAAAGTGAGCATCTCGAATTTTGGAACTGAAAGAAAGGTGTTTAGCTAGGAAAGGTCCAAAATTGGTCTCTGTGTGCCTTCCTTTCTGGGAACCAGAAACATTATGGAACTAAAACATTTTGGGATAGAGGCACTGTTTTGATTATACTATGAGACAGCAATTCTGACAAAACTGAAGGAAATAGATGTTTGATTTTTTGGTGGATGTGGGATCCCTGGTTGAGGTGGAATGGATAGCCATTGAAGTTTGTAACCATTCTCAATTATTGTACATCTCAAGCAAGTGAAGTTATCTTTTCCCAGAAGTGAAGGCAGCAAGAGAGATTGACTGAATTTTAAGAAGAATGGCAGTCGTGAGCAGGGGGGACCGAGAGGTAAGGTAGTGGAGGCAGAGGTAAGCAGGGGGGACCGAGAGGTAAGGTAGTGCAGGCAGAGGTAAGCAGGGGGGACCGAGAGGTAAGGTAGTGGAGGCAGAGGTAAGCAGGGGGGACCGAGAGGTAAGGTAGTGGAGGCAGAGGTAAGCAGGGGGGACCGAGAGGTAAGGTAGTGGAGGCAGAGGTAAGCAGGGGGGGCCGAGAGGAAGGTAGTGCAGGCAAGGTAGTGCAGGCAAAGGTAAGCAGGGGGGGCCGAGAGGTAAGGTAGTGCAGGCAGAGGTAAGCAGGGGGGGCCGAGAGGTAAGGTAGTGGAGGCAGAGGTAAGCAGGGGGGGCCGAGAGGTAAGGTAGTGCAGGCAAAGGTAAGCAGGGGGGGGCCGAGAGGTAAGGTAGTGGAGGCAGAGGTAAGCAGGGGGGGCCGAGAGGGAAGGTAGTGCAGGCAAAGGTAAGCAGGGGGGGCCGAGAGGTAAGGTAGTGCAGGCAGAGGTAGTCATTGTGCCTTATTTTGAAAGAGGGAACCTTGAGATATGGATTCTTCCTTTTTGAATTTCCTTATCATATTCTTTATTATATTCTCATCTAACTGTTTTTTGCTGATGAGCTTTAAAGAAATATCAAAAAGGACCAGAGGAAGATGGAAAATTCCTTTCATACCTAAAGTAGGAGACAAAAAAAAAAAAAAGAGTTGTTTGATTCATTGTATCAACTTACCCATTTCTTCAAGTTTCTTTAATAGTTCTGCAGAAGAATTGCCAGGGAAAATGTCTCTGTCAAGTGGGCAATTAAGAAACTGAGCTTTATTATCATCAGGAAAATTCTGTAATCTTAATCCTTACATTTCTATCCATTACAGTATCAGTAGCACCAGCCCTGGGCACAACATCTGCTACAATATCGGCATACATAATAGTATGCTTAGTGATCTGTGAAGCAGAATTTAACGTTTCTAACAGGAAAGATTTGGTGTAAGAGATAGGAAGTGAAGCTATGGTTTGCTGCATGTTATCAAAAATAAATAAAAGATCCTTGGGCATGTGAGTCTAGCAATTAATAGTCGTAATAAGCCAGAGTGAAGGATGTATATAGACATTCTTTCCAACTTTATCAAAAGAATGTCTTTCTGTGCCATTTTTTACAGGGTTAGAAGCAGAATAGCCCTTGGCAACTGTGTCACCATCCACAGAAGTAATAGCATGGTCTACAGTGAGGTTTCTGTAGCGGCATTTATGTGTCAGGCACCCAGTAAAATAGGTCAGGTTTCTTAGAGGCAGGGATTAGGAATCAATGGAAATGGAGGCAGAAGCAAATGCATTATCCGAGGCCCTATAAAATGGACGAATGTAGGCAAATCCAGTCCAGTGACTCATAATATCTCTTCTGAGATTCTGGCACTTCCTTTCCTACTAGTTAAATATTATTGCAGGTTTGAAATTGTAACCCCGAAAGACATTTCAGAATGTAACAGTCTAAGGAGATGGCATCTTCTGATTCAGACTCAAAGATGAGTAAGGAGGATAACTGTGAGGTGTAGTCTCCACCCTCAGCTTCTGATTCTAAAAGAATCTCTTCATCTCAGTAAGAGGGACTCTCTTTTAGCTGGTCTAGAAACTGGAAGTGAAGGCTAAAGATACTGAATTGCCTTAAGCAAGTTATGGACAAATTTTTTTCACTCTTCTTGAAAAGATTTCTGGGTTTTTAGGAGTGTCTAGCTTTAAGGTCTTTTGAGAGGTATCCAAAAGCCTGACATCAACCAAAGATACCTGAGGAAGCGCAATTTTTTATATGAAAGCGAAGCGCTTTTTTTTCCACAATAATTCATTTTTTTTTTTTTTTTGGTTTTGGTGGTTTTTCTTTCAGTTTTAGCGACATCCTCTCACTGATACCCAGTGCATACCTTCCCCACCTTCACAGATTATGAGCCTAGGGTCTCCTTTTTCAGCCAAAGCCTGATGTACAGTGTGAATGGGCATGCTGATGTCCCCAGCCATAGTGGTTACCTGAGAGGAGCACCCTAGGTTGACCATGGAAAGTGGATTGATGGTCTGTAGGCAGCAAAAACACCTCAAAAGAGACATCAGACGCAGACTGCAGAACATGAGGTAACATCTAGTATTACTTTAATGCTCCTTTCAACACGTTTTTTTTTCTGAGAGGCAGACCTACTGAAATCGATTCAGCTTTTTAAGGCATTTATTCTCTAGAAATAATTTTAAACAATTTTTTCTACTCCTTAAAGTTTTATAAAGATGAAGGTAAATCAGATAGGACCTAGTATTGTATTGAGCTGCTAAACAAAACACCAGAAGAATGGACATGCTTGTAAGGAATCGGTCAGTCACACAAAATATGTGCTTAATAAGCAAATTTGAAGAAAAAAATCAGGAAAAGGAAAGTTCTCAACAGAGATACTTATCTGTCCAGTTTTGTAGCTGCAGCTAACCAGTGAATTCATGATGTTGGGCTGGTGAGAAGTCAGGTTAACTGTTAGGTACACAGAAACCATAGGGTTATAGATGCCCTGAGGTGCATTTTAGAATCTTTTTTTCCTAATCATTTGATCTAATGAAGGCCTTTACAGAAGTCATGCATATAGAAAAAAAATTACCTCTTGAAGAAAAAAAAAAAAAAAAAGAGTAGGACTGAACAAGTTGCATCCAACCTTTAATGCTCATAGCCGAACAAACACCATTTCACAATAAACCTGAACAGGCAAATGCTTCTGAGGATTCATGCATCTGGGAATAGTTTCTGGCCCTATTCCTCACCTCAAAATAGGTAGTCACTTTCTGGGTATCCTCTTCTGGTGTTACATTGTCATTAAAATTAAAGAAGAAATGTGCACAGTCATATTTTATGCTGTGGCTACTATACTTAAATAGTGCAGGCCTCCTCATTCTTTACCTCCAAAAGGCATACAGCCTTCTGCTTATCCTTCTGATGTCAGAGTGGGACAAAACTGAAAAGATAAATACAGCATAACAGAACATATTTGCTGTCAGATACACACAAACAGTATGCTTATTTTCTCTCTCCAAAAGATAGCCACCTGCATATGCACAAGATAGTAAGGAAAATGAAATAAAAAGAAATAATTACAATAATATTTGCAATTGGTTACTTCTGGAGACACTGCAGTGCTGCTATAAAGCTGTAGTGACCCTCCATGAACCCATCTGAAGTTTCTCAGTATAATCAAGCAAATCATGACCACACTGTCCCCAGCCCAACACCAGATGTAGTGGCCTCTTTGGTTTAAGTGGAATGTTAAAGAAATAATGGCTTCCACTATTAGTGGATGAAAGAGAATGCACCAAGGATCAGAATCCCCAAACTCATTCACCAAAAAAAATCCTGCCAAAAAACATTTTTTTTTTTTTTTGGGGGGGGGGGGAGTGGCTCCCTGCACCCATCACCTCTGGACTTGTATATACCAACTCAGTGGTCGCACCAACTTGAAGAAGAGGAAAATTCCCCCAAAAAGAGAATCATTTCTGGCACATCTTGCCAACAGTGATTTCCTATGGAGGAACTTCAATTATTGGCGAGTTGTACTTTTGATAATTGAAGTTTGAGCATTCATTCTTCATCTACCAGTAAGTTACCCAAAATAATGACATCATCCCTAGCCCAATACACAAGTACAGAGACCTTCTATGTGCATCTGTGAGCAGGGCTGGTTTTAGAGTAAGTAGTATTCATGGATCAATACGTGCATGTCAGAATCCAATTATATACCCTTGGTGTGTGGGGGCCCAGCAGACATTCTGAAGGTCTGGCTTTTCTCTTATGCATTTATCCCTTATTTTTCAAGGGTTGAGTATTAAACTGAACAAATGACAACAGGGTCATCCAGACAATCCCCATCAAGTAGTTTTATCCACTTCTATGTACGGTTCAGATATAAGTTCATGATAAAAGAGAATGACCATGTAATTCACCTTGATTCCAAACAAACTCTTGCCTCACATTAAAATATTTCACAATTTCTCATAACCACATTAGTCCTGCAAAAGAAAATAATAAGCATCTAAACATTTCCTTCACAGAAGACAGCTATATACTCTGTGCATATTAGGTGTCCTGCTGATTAGTCCATCTTACTTCTCACAAATGCACACTAGCCTTGCAAAGCCAGAAAGTTACCATTTAAACTGTGCAAATGACAAGAGGATCAGCCAACACCAACTACAACCCCACCCAGCAATTACAGCCTACGTGTGTAATATTATTTCACATCCACACATACCTCTCAACTGTCTATATTTTGGCCTCATATTGTTGGTCTTTTCCTCATAAAATTTGTTGTTTTCTGGCAAATCACTGAGGATTGAAGTCACTAAATAATGACATCAATTTGAATTTCAGCCTTCATATTCTTCAGAAATTGCAGGCAAACATAATTCCTGTTATTCTAGAAAATGTTTAAGAATGAAAATCTGTCTCCGGTTTTAGGTCTTTGTCCCCCCCCCCCATCTGTTATTGTAGACATTGTTCAGATTTCATGATATGAGGTTGAAAGGTACATTTCCACAGTCCACACAAACAATTTGCAACACATTAAAACATCTCTATCCAAATTGCCTCACACAATTCACAAAGCCAGATTAATGCTACCAAAATATCTGGTTAATCACTGCCAGCATTGTAGAAGCAGTAACCATATTATCTCACCACATCATTTCTCCCCATTCAGCATTGCCCAGACATTTGTTAAATCACTATCGTCATTGTAAATTAAAAAAAAAAAATAGCAATATCAGAGCGCCATTCTACTCCTGTCCATAATTCATGCTCCTCTGGAGTTGTTGGCAAATATAAGGGGAAAAAAAGTATAAAAAATGAGGTAATTCATTTAGCACCTACATTTGAACATTGCAAAGTCTGTACTCTTGGAACCTGTCAACCTTTAGGGTGAACGTAACTTGCAGCACCGGCCCCTGGAGCTGTCACTGTGCCACAGGTGCATTTTTTCCTACAGGGACATTTTATCTTTTCATGTTTTAGAGTAATGGAATGTTGGTCTAAAATAAATAAGCCCTACAAGCACGCAAGCATGGCGTGGTAGGCGGTTGCCAATTTTGTCTAGGTAATGACAGCCCTGGCCAAATAATAAAATAAATACACCTTCATTAGTATCAATGTTTTACTGTGACATTCTGGTTGTAAAAAAAAAAAAATAAGAAAAAGGATTCCATACCTAGATACCTTTTAGATAAAAAAAAAATTCATAGCAAAATAATGAGTGTTCTGTCATTTGCTAATAGAGGTTCTCAAGCTTATCAATTTTGTTAATATTGGCAAGATTTAGACATTCTAATGAGGCAGTTGAAAAGTTATATCCAGTTAGTCATGACAGAAGGAGAAGATGACAGGGAAGCGAGTTTTTACTTGATTTATCTACTTCATTCACATTCATCTTTACTTAACATTTGTATTATTGTTTCACTTTACTTGGGCTCTGTTTGACAAGGCCATATACCATAATGGAGCAAGTAGGAAGGTATAGCATTTAGCCTAGGCTATTTTTTGCAGCAAACTTTGGAATTATTTCATAGGTTTGCTGCTGTCAGTCCCTGTGCCATTGTTTAATCCAAAGACTCAGCACTTAGCCATGCTTTACTTCTAAACTCTGCTTCTATCTTCACGTGTCTGACTGGTTGTTTATTATTCAGCACCATCGTAGATATTCACCTGTCATCTTTATCATTATTTTTATTCTTATTGCTTTTACTCATTTTGAGCTTTATTTTGCCCTAGTTTTCATGCACAGCTTATATTTTGTCATCCTTGCTTTTGAGTACTGGAAAACCCACTCACTCATTCTCTCTGCACAATCTAGTGCTTTATTAGGTGTCGAAGTCTGTTTCTGTTAAAAGTCCAGCACCAACATGATCATTGTTCATGCTATAAACAGTTCTTTTATCAGATCATCACCATGATACAAAGCATCAGTCTTTCACCAGCTCAATCATTGTTTATACTGTAAACCAATTCTTTTATCAGATCATTATAGTAATACAAAGTATCAGTCTTTCATTATGTTTCACTTCAAGCATATAAGCACCTAATGATTCTTAAATCACTTGATTTCTAATTAAAAATAAATGTTTTGCAGGCAAAATATTCTTCTGCGACTATAAATGTGCTTTCAATGTCTCTTGTTAGCTTATTTCTCTTGTCTTGTATCATGTTAAATGTCTTAAATATATTTAGCACTTCATCATCAGTAATATGAATGAACATTGTACATCAGATCCTTTGCTGATTTTTATGCAGATCAGTGATATACAGCTTCAATTTCTGAATTCGGGGTACCCAGTTTTCATATGTTTTTTCTGTAGTTTCAAGGACATCGGTTGGCTGTTAAAGACATTTTCAGCCAAAATGAAGAAATGCAGCTGAAGGTTCGGTCATTCGGTGGTTTTAAGAATGAAAACCAGAAAAGCAGATCTGCTATCAATAAGAGCAAGATTCAGGACTGAAGACACCATTTGATATGTTCATTTCAAAGTTTATAAGGCAAAAATGCAAAAACGGAGCTACTATTATTAGTAGTATTATTTTCTAAAGGAAACTGAAAAAGATTACGTAGCACATGGCTGTATACTGCACTACATGGAACCAATAATACCTTTCTCAGTCAAGTAATGTGTCATTGCACTGATGGTAAAATCAAGCTCCCTTGACTAAACAGCTCCTTCAATGCTGAGCATTTTGAACTACTTCCCTGTTAGTCATGGCACCAGGCCAGCATTCACTTCCCTGCTTCCACTTCACCTCAGTTCTGTTCTTTTAATAGTGAATTCCCAAGAGAATGTGCTTCATTCATCTTCACCTTCTGCTGCCACTTCATTTGGCCTTCCTCCCTGAAATGTTCCCAGTGTCCTCATTAATCTTTACTTGTAACAGATATATGCTGTACCATGGCAGCGTAACAGTTGTGGAATTCTATGGCTGCATCTGTGTTGTACTGCTGTCATTTTCCTAAAGCACACTACGGTTGACTCGTTTTCAGTAACCACTAGGATAGTAGTAGTAACTTTCCAGATATCTAATTTGGAGAAATGATTCCCTGACTTCTAACCAGTTACGCTTAATGTGTCCTATCTTGTCTCAGACTGGACAGTTGCCTACAGATACCACAGCACTGTAGCATGTCAAACGTACTGTACCACACCATCATCATTTACTGATATCTGAGCTTTTGTTTTATATGCCAATCCCAGCATAGTCACTATGGGTTGCCTACTACTAAGCCTTCTGATGTTTTGTCAGACATATAAACAAGCTTTCCCATATAACCTGACTGCTTTTTGTTTCTCTTGGCATAAAGATAATTGTCAATGTTTTTTGAAACATTTAGAGGGAAAACACAAGAGATTTTTCAGACTCAAAAAAAATAAAATCTGCATCATTTTCTAAAAGATAGTGGGGTCACCAAGTCATGTTAAATTTAATGTTTGCGATCGTTAATGATTTGCAAGAAAATCAAAGATGCTCAACATGACGTAATGTCAGGGACAGTCTGCAAAATCAAAGACAGTTTCAACTTTGTTTTAAACAACATTAGCCAGAAAGCAATGGACTTGGACTACACTGAGCAAATGACTAGCTGCTTTCATCCACAGAGAGCCTGCAGCCCATCCTTATTTACTGACTGCAGATGTCAATGCTGTATCTGGTTGCCTTCCGAAATAAAAATGATGTATCCCACATTACTGTGAACCTCTACAATAGTCAGCAGACATTTGATTTTTCAGACTTCGTATCCTTTGAAAAATGCAGGACAATGAAGAAACTGTTGTGGTAGCAACTTTTGAAGTATATAAGAAGACTGTTTACAAACTGTCCCTACCTTTGCCCCACTGGCCTTATGTTTTGTCCCCAAATTTTGCACTAAAATGAGAGCTGTATTTTGATCAATCAGATGATTACATGCCAAAATGACAGTTTTCTCAGTTAACTATCTGGCTTTGCAGGACTAATGTACATTTGTGAAATAAGTTGGAATGTGCATGGCATTCTTTATATAAACCAAAGCTGAATTGCATAGCTGTCTTCTGCCACTGATTTTGCAGACTGATTTTGCAACAACTTTTGGTCTGTTCTTCATAACATTTGTGGTTTCTGATGAAATATTGAGGCTTGTAATCAGTAAATGAGAAACATTTGAATTTCAGATTTCGTATCCTGTAGAAAATGCATGCTGATGCAAAAACTATGTTAACAACTTTCTAAAGAAGTTTATCTGTGATTCTGGGCCTTTGTCCCTCATTACTTTTTGTCTTTAACACTGATGCATTAGAGTAATATTTAAAAATGTCCATGATTTTTGGCCTTTGTCCCTCCGTTATTTTTAGCATTGTCTCGGCATTTTGACTTAAGTAGTTGAGAGGTATGCTGATATTGCTGCCATGCCAGTCTGCCTTTTTTTTTTATCATGGCTGAACATATGACATGCATGCAGTCAAGTTGCTGTAATTGATGGATAATGTTGACAGCAGATCAAATGGCCTTAAATTAGGAAGGAAATACAAAAGAACTTGAGGAATTTATGCATATTCCAATAACAAAAAGGTGTGTGTGTGTGTATGTGTGTAGAGGGGGCCTATTCCCTGAAAATTATCTAGGTCCTGTGGTGTGGTTAATCCAGTACTGCTTCAGCCTGTTTTCTTGTAGAAGGTTTTGCAATCACTATCAAATCATTGAGTCTGACTTTGATTGTCCTACCATTTTATCCTGTAAGAGTGATGAATTGCCTAGAACTAATGTCACATTTAGCAGTTTCAAGTTAGTAAAGGCTAAAGTCCCCTAGATTTATTTAATTTTGCATTCTTTTTTGATATTTTTGCATTCCACAAAAGAGTATCCTGAATGTTGTCATTTTAAAATCAATGCCATTCTTATGTACAGACTTTTCATTGATATTTTCTGTAACTTGTGTAGCCAGATATATAGCTTGCAGTGTTTGATTTGGGAGCTTGTGGTAAGATTTTGAAATAAGTTCACAAGGTTTTAAGATGCCCACCAGGCTTGTAGCTCTGGCTGAAGCACAACAGCTGCACAACAGAAATCAAAGGCAAAAAAGCACTCACTATGTTTGGACATGTGCTTGATAATGTTGGTTTTGTCTTTGCATCCTCCATCTTACTGAGAAGGCTAACACTTTTAGAATAATGCAGGGCAAGAAACTAGTACTACATTACTATCAAGGTCTGGAGTGAGTCAAATAGGAGTGTAAGTCTAGCTGAGGGAGAAGCAGTTGAGGAAATCTGATGACTTTAAGGAGAACATAGTAAGCAGATCAAGCATTAGAAAACACTCATCTTAAAGTAGTTAATCTCTGGAATAGGGCAGTAGTTTATAAAGGGGGCATTTTGATTCTGGCCAGCTTTGGGTAACTAGTGTTGAGCAGAATTTCTATTTCTTTCTTTTTTGTTTATAGTGAAGAATAGAGAAAGCAGTAGTGATCAGCTAAGTAAGCTTTTTTAAATATTAGATTATAGTTCCAACTTTCTCAACAGAGAAAAGTTATGATATTAAGAAATAACATATTTGTTAATGTTGCCTATAGCTATATACCACCCATATACCACCCTTAACATACTTAGTGTTGTCTGAGCTTAGAAGCTAAGGACAGTAAGCATGTTTCTTAAATCATGCTGTAACTACATCATGACTACCATACTGAAATAAATCACTATGTTGTCCCATAACAGGGAATACCAAGGTGTTGTACAAGTACGTGCTAGTTTTATTGATAATAATATATCACATATTGAGCATGATTATATATCAGTTCTTAGACAGACTGCAGGGCATATTGAACAAACTCATAATTATTTTTTTTTATTTTGTTGTTGCACTGAACATAGCACATCAGTATGCAGCTGAACCTTTTGCTGACACTGACATTTTTGAGATCTTTTTTAGAATGTAGGTCTATCTAGGACTGAAATGGTGATTTTTTATGGCACACAATGAGACAATACATTTCCTGATGTATATAGTGCCTGTTTTCAGTGGTGTGCAGTTTTCCTAGGAGAAAAACAAAGCCATGCCTGAGGGTCCTTCCCAATACATTGCTCCCCTTTCAGCAGCTGTACTATGCAAAGTGATATGAATATAGCCAAGACACGCTGTTGTATTTAAACTGTACCACACTGCATTATTCAGACTTCATTTGGTAGTATAATCGCACATTCAGATCATTTAATGCAACTCGGTGCCATTGAAAATGGCATTATTTCATATGTCTTACTTGTTACTTTTGTAACATATTCCAAATATGAAAAAAAATATCTTTTCCTCTGGTAATCTGTAAAGCACTTTAATGTCCAATGTAAAGAAGTAATCTGGGACATTATTTTATTCTGTATACTTAGTAAACATTCACCACAATGCCTCAGTGGAAACTGGATATAATGTATTAGACTGCAGCACTGATAGCTTATAAGCCAAAGCATCTGGCTACTCTGTATAAAAGGGCATATCTCAGGGTTCCTTTAAAACTGTAATGTTAATATTTTTGTTCAGACAGTGATCACATTGTTGTCCTACAACTGCTAATCAGTATTGATGAATTTTATTATACAAGAACAACAGTGAAATTGCTCTCACAAATAAATTCTTTGTTTTTCACTTGCAACATGTCATAACTTAAATACCATTCTTTTAATCTATGCATTTTTCAAATATGTTTTTATTTCCAATTCATGACAGTTTGGTAAAGAAGTATTCTGTGCCATTATTGTATTCTGTATATTGTGCAGAAGAGCAATAAAACACCCATTTTGACAACTAACAATAATGCAAGATGTCCAACTGTGAATCAATGCATCTGTTTCATATGTGTGTGTGACTGTACCTCAGTTCCCCTTTGACATTTCATTATGAAACATTCTAACAGTAACCACAAAATACTGACCTACAAAATTCACCTCTGCCTGCCATTCTATATTTAGGGAGTGAAGTCTAGTTCTGTATCCGACCAACTTGTTTAGTTCCTCCAAAGTAGGGTATTTTAGCAATTGCATATTCCAAATTCTCTCTGTCTCTCTCTCTCTCTATATATATATATATATATATATATATATATATATATATTTCAAACACAATACACTGTTTCATTTCTAATGTAATGACAATCCAGTAAAACATAGTCAAGTGTTATTATTTTACTTGGTATATGGAGCAGAAGTCCAAAACAATACCCCAATAGACGGTCACTGAAGCAAAGGCTGTACCTCAATAGCACAGAAATTTGGTATTCTAGTCTTATAAATTTAGTGCAGCTCAATGCAGTATTCTATTGGAACACTTTACTTGCTTGAAATAATGACCATGGCATGTTTGTTTAAAATGATAAAAAAAATCTAGTGAAATACATATGCTTTCAACTTCTGATGTAGTGATACCCTAGTAGATAAGTATTTTAGGCCTTTTAGTCTATTCTGTATACTGAGTAAAAATTCAACCCAAGGCCCAGTGGAATCTGAGTATAATGCAAATTTGAAACTCTGACAGTAAAGATATGAACCACTGCATCTGGTCCCTGTGTATGGAAGTGTTTATCATAATGCCCTTTCAGGCTTCCTTATGAAACAAGGTTGTCATTTACAAAATGCACCTGTGATGCAATTTTCTCCTTAAGATTTTTAGTTCAGTACAATTAGGTGCCATAAGAAAAATCTGGTGAAATATATATGTTTTTACATCTGATTCAATGGTAGTTCAATAAAGAAATACTTTATACCATTGTTTTACTCTGCCATTAAGTAGAATTTCAGCAACTCAGATTGAAATGAAACCAAGCATAGTGTAAAATTTCATCCCATGAAAATGGAGGCTTGTGAAAAGCTACACCTGGAGTCTGTGTTTATAAGAATATATCTCCCTCTCCCTTTGGAATTTCATTATAAAGCATTAAATTAATAATGACAAGACAGAGTGCTACAAAATGCCTCTTAAGACTGCTACACTACCTTCAAGACTTTTTGTACAAATCAGCACTGAACCTCAGACAACTACCATTAGCTGTTTGAAGGAAAGACATTAAAGCCATTACATTTACCAAATATATAGTATAATGAATATATGAAATGTATATGAATATATGAAATACATAGTATTGTTGCTACTGAGGTACTGTGAGCTTAGTTCATGTGCTATGGATATTAATTTTACCCAGGTTTTTGAACAGAGGACAACTTTGATTTGGAATCCAGGTATAATGCCAGACTTTGACATTCTGCTCAAAGGAATCCACCAGTAAAACAGTAAAAATGTTATAAGAAACTCATGGTTTCTAATACTTCCCTTGAAATATTTCGGCCACTACAGTAAGCAGCAACAAATAGCAACTTTTAGCTTGTTCTCAGTCTTTGGTCACCCATGAAAAAATCAACTTAGAAAAACTGCCATTTATACAGAAAAGCCATGTGATTACTGCTGTGACAGCAGTGGTGCATTATTTTAATTGTATCTAGTCAAGTCAAAATTTTAATCTTCTGAAAAGACAGATTACCATCATGTGTTTATTAGTTGATTACTGCTGATTTCTTTAGTTCAGCATCCTGCTGACTGATGTCTGATGTAGTCATACCCATTAAGTGTACTTAGTTTTCCTATATCCCATCATAAAATGCTTAATTTTCAGGTAAATTGCTGAGGATCACAGTCTTCATATTGTTCAGAACATGCATAGGTTCATAGGCTTATAGGAGATTACTAGGCCAACAGCTCAGGAGCCCTAGCAAGCCTAGTCATTACTAATTAAATTTACCAAGATTTTCAATACCCAAGGGGTAGAGAATAGCTTAGATCTATACCTATGCCTTTGGGTATTTTACAGACTGCCTGTGTCCATAAGGGGCATAGGTGCCACCCCAGGAGTGAATTTTATGATTCTCCATCCATTGATCCAAATTACATTTGAAGAAGGTCAGGGAATGGCTATGCTTCACATGAATACATAGAGTGTTCCAAAGAAGGGTTAATCTCTGAGATACATATCTGTACCTCCAGCATGTTTTATTCACATAGCAGGCCTGGTTTCCATCCTTGAATTTGGGTAATCATGATGTTTTTTTTATGAATGTGTAACAGTTCCTTCAGAAAGTTCGAACGATGTAATATCAGACCCAAAAGTCCGAAACTGCACAATAATGAACACACAGAACAGTGTTTTTTTTTTCCCAGGGAAGAAAATCGCTGTTCCGTAACAAAAAAAAAAACCCATAAACCTTAAACTAAAACTAAAATGGGGGGCTGTGCCCCCCACACCCCCCCTACTTTAATATACAAACTCTGAGATCACACCACAGCCCCAAAAACAGCCCATCATTTTTTTTCCCCTGGGATACAAATTGATGTACTGTGGCTTCACTATTTTTGCATTTCAGACTTTTGGGTTCGATATTACATCGTTCGAACTTATACAAGAATTCCTTGTAGGTTAGGCATAAATCATCCCTTAATAGTCTGTAGGAGGCAGATTAAAAGGATAGGAATTTTAGTCAATTCTCATAGGGCATGTTATTTACACCCTGCAGTTTTTGTAAGAAACCACTAAGGCTGCTTCAGTTGTTTCAAATGCCTAGTCAGGTACATGCCAAAAGGTGCATTGTACTTAATTATCAGTCTAATGAGGGCCAAGTATAGAGGAGTATAACCTGCTTGGATCTGGATGACATGGCCTTACTTATAAGCTGTGCCACATAGATGGACTTCCTCACCAGCTTGGAGACATGGTTGCCAAAGTTCAGGTTACTGTCTGTTTCTGTGCCTAGATCTCTAACCACTGGGTTCACACTTAGGGGTGCACTATTAATGTTGTAATTTGCAGAAGTATTCAACTTCCCAAAGGGTATAATTATGCATTTTTTGCACTTGGTTGTAGGCCATGGCTCTGGTATCAATTTGGCTGAATCAGACATTTCTGAAGGATGTCTGTGTCATTGGGGGATTTAATGATCACCCCCAACTTGCAGTCATCAGCAAACTTGGTCAGTCAAAGGCCATCTACAATAGCCATGACTTCAGAGAAGTATATTTTGAACAGAAGATATCCCAGCACTGAGTCATGTGGTACGCCACTAGTAACTAGCCTCATGCTGGATCTGAAATCCCCAACTCTACCAACATGTGTCCCATCCATAAGCCAGTTGGCTATCCGTAGAGTGATGTAGGGATTTATACCTAATTTTGTGAGTGAATTTACAATACATGAGTGAGTACTTGTATTAAATGCCATAGCCAGGCAGTATACACTGTTTTACCCTCATCCCTGGAACTGGTGACTTTCTCAAAGAAATCCACTAGACTGAGCAGGCATGACTTGCCTTTGATAAAGACAAACTGGATGGGATCCACTTTTTGGAAATTTCTTATGTCACTGTTTATCAGATCCATGATTATTTTTTCCATGGCCTTGCATGTGAGACTAGTCAGACTTACGGGTCTCTAATTTTCTAGGTCTGTTGATTGTCCCCCCTTTATGCAAAGGGGTGACAATTGCTGTACTCCACTCCTCAGGAACAAAGCCTGTTTGGATGTTGTGGTGCAGTGACTATCTGTTATTTTGTGATAACCGGTAGAGGAATGGTGTAGAACATTTCCTGGGGGTAACCAGAGATGATGGGGGGTGAAACTCAAGCTGAATTTATAGGCCATCAGATTAGCTATATCTTCTGGTTGGGTATAGGTGATTCTGTCTACAACTAACTCCTCACATTGCTGGGTATTACCCTTAAGATTGCGGACAGAACTGAAAAATGCCTTATGGTCATCCTTTGCTTGGAAGCTATTTTGCCTTAAAGTTGGCTTTTGAAGAATTGACCAGTTCCCTGATTTGCTTGTTTAAACTAATGAGAGAGTGTTTGCCTTTTTGTGCACACCGTCTCCTACTTATGGACAGGATTTACTTTCCTTTGCTGCACAACGTATGTATACCAGGGTGGCTTGTTTTTGCAGTTTATTTATTTATTTAATTAATTAATTGTATGTATGTATGTATGTATTTATTTATTTATTTATTTGCAGTTTGTTAACCGAGAAAGTCCACTGGGCCAAAAATTAGCCCATTTTCAATGGAGGCCCGGGGAGAATAGCTCCATATATAAATATTAAAAAGCTAATATCAACAAAGTTAACAAGTACAATACAACTTTCAAAAAGTGGTCATGTAAGCTTCCCAAATAATGGTGGGGTAGTTGAAATCACCTATCAGTATAGTACTGGAATGAATGGTAAGACATTCTAGTACATTCAGGTATGAGGCATGGTTTTCCTGGGTCATGGTGAGAGACCTGTAGATTGCAAGGATATAGTAAGGGATTTTAACTGTGGTTTGCTGGAAATGGAGTGGCTGAAGTATGTCCTGTTTGATCAGTCTTGAGGTGTGCTTATCCTTTATGTAGACTGATACACCTCCACCTTTTGTCCTTTCATGTGCAGTGGGTAGTCTGAGTATATGGAAGGCATTATAGACTTGCACAGCTAGGGTGCTTTCCATGGCTTTGAACAATGTTTAAGTAACTGCACAGACATCAGCATTTGCCAGGGTGAGAAGTTCTTCCAAGGAGAGTAGTTTTATTAAGACTCCTTGTTATTGAGATTCCTAGCATTCAGTACCTGAATGTACTAGAATGTCTTCATCCCAGCACCATACTCATGGATGATTTCAACTACCCCTAATATATTCATGATGTTTTAACATATCATGAGTAGGTTTTGCTATGGTGGACTGTTTGTCTGTTTGGCAATGCCTAAAAATGGCACTATAGGGGCAGATATTGATTTGGCCAATATCTGAAATTCTAGTGGTGACAGGTGCAGACCATCCATGGAAAAGCAGAGTAGCCCATCAATCATGTTCTCTCAGTCTGACAAATATTGGATCCCCTTGGACTAACACCAGTAGCTAAGCCAATTTTTAAAGTCAATCATTTTCTTTTGGTATTGTGGTATCATCCTTGGAGAAGGTGGAATGCTCCTCTGTACTAGGCTTATATCAGCCTGTGACACATATTCTGAGACCTCAGTCATGCCATTCCTCATATAGTCCAGAGGGGCATGTCTCAAGTCATTTTTGTCCACATGGACTATGACTAAGTTATACTGGTATTTCTGATTCAGTGATATGAGTGCTTGCATAATTTGGTGAATCATGGCCCCTGACAGGCAACTAACTGTGACCTTCTCCTTAATCGGACTGGTGAGAGGGACATTGTTATATATGGAGTGCCTATGACCAAAATATTGGGTTGTGTAGTGTTATGCCTTATGGGCTCAGTAGCTGAGACACTAAGTGGAGTACTTTTATGTGTTGTGGTGGGAGTTTTTTGTGTGCATACAGAGTTGCTGAGGACAGCATCTAGGAGGCTTTTGAGGTTTGGGTGAGTTAAACGTGAGCACCTCTGCATATGGTGGTCCATGTGTCTGGTCCTTAAGTAGTGCTGTGAAAGATTTTGTGTGTGTGTGTGTGTGTGTGTGTGTGTGTGTGTGTGTGTGTGTGTGCGCGCATATGTATGTCACTGATAACCTGTTTGACATTTTTTGTGTCTGTATGTGAGAGTCTTGCCTCCAGTGATATTGTGTAACTACATCTCTCACATACTGTATTTACCTTTTCCAGAATTAAGTGATTGTCAGTAAACATGAGGATATTGCTACATTGCCACTGGATGCCCATGTCGACCAAGCCATCCGTAGAGATAGCAGGTAGATGTCAATCCATGGTTGCTGGTCCTTAATATGTGTTTTACAAGGGAAAAGAATGGGGGGATGCTTGCAACTGGAGGAGGTTTGACTGCTTTAAGTAGTGTAATCTACAGCTAACTGATGCAGTGATGCTGCTTAGTGAGCACACTAGTTTCTCCTTGAGCAGCGAGAGACTGGAAATTTCAGACAGGGGACTTGTAGGTGTGGGTGCTGTAATAGTGTAATCTAAAGCTAAATAAATATGGTGATGCTGCTCAGCATGCAAAGTAGTTGATCCTTGAGCAGCGCAGTACTGTGTGAATTTTCAGAGAGAGCTGTTATAGGCAAAAATACAACTTCTGGGTGTTTGCGACTATACAGGGCACCTCTAACCACTGCTACACAAAGCACATCATTGCATAATCCCAAGGCTTATATACAAGCTGAAAAAAGCAATGTTTAAACTAGGCTTGAACTCCAGTCAATCAAATAAGCATGCAATAGGTTCATAGGTTTCAAATGTGTTTACTAGGCTAATGACCGCAAGGGCCTTTTTAAGCCTAGCCTTGCATCCCAAATCTCTGACAAGTTTTGATACCCTTGATAAGTGTAAGCACGGACCTGGGAGATGAACCATTTACATGTTACTGTGTCCATTAGAGAAATAGGTGCTTGTTTTTGCCAGGCTGTGGAGTGGTGATTCATCACTGGGACAAAGCAGAAATTCCCTAAGACTCCAAGAGCAGAATAAGTTATTTTGTACATTTATTTCATTGAATTGCACTCCTTAACGCTTCTAATTGTGCTATACAGCTAATCTATTACATTTTGTACTAAATTTTGCACTCTTATAAAGCTTTGTTTATTGTTTCACTGCATTTGTGTACTGTTTTATACTGTTTTAACTGTATTTTTCATTGCTAGATAGTGTTTCATTAATGTAATTGCATTGTTTACTGAATTACTTAACTGTAAACTGCTTTTTCATACTGAGAGTTGAATTTTCTGTTTGTGAGTGCTCTATCTGTACTTTTCTGTGCATTTTTTGTGAGGTTTCTGTGTTAGCATAGTCTGGTTAGAGGCCTGCTGTTATCCAGGCCTGGTTATTTTGTTTGTTGAGTTTCCTGTGTTTCTGGCAGCCATCTTCTCCTGATAGAGAACTCCTGAGCTAATCGGAGGAAGGGCTGACTGCTGTTTTTCTGCAGTGATATACATTTCTGTAGTGTTGTCTTCTTAAAATAGTGTAGCTAGTAGCTGTCCAGGCATGTCTAAAGGTCATTTCCCTGTGCTTTCTCCTATTAACCTGGTGAACTTGGGCATCTTGAGGCAATGTAGCAACTGCCTCATTACACAGACAACCCTGTCCTCTTACCTCCAAACACTCAGACTTGCGAGAGATCCATTTATATATCCAAATTGGAAGGCACGCACTCTCCAGCAAAGACCGGAATAGCTGGTCAAGAGGAGAAGGTCAGCACTTGCACCAGACCACATGGGACACACAGCCCTCCAGAACACACACCAGCACTGCCTTCACATAAAAACACAAACCACACACCCACCTTCGTGGAGGCTCTCAATAAAAATCTACCCAAACAGCAGAGACCTCCAAGGCAGAAATGCACTCGACCAACATAACACACCACTAATCATGAGACACATAACTCTCCTAAACAGTGTGCCACTCAACCAAAGCAGGAAGAAAAAGTCACAACCCACAGGATGCAGGCAATAAGAGCCAGGGAATCCACACCAAGAGAGGATTTCCAGCCAAAAAATGAAGCAGCAGATACGCCAGGAACTCCAACAATCACTTTGTTTATTGCAACAGAAACAAGTGTAGATATAAGTGTTTTCATACCAAATAATAATAATAACTTCATCAGATACAAACAAACTAATAAAATGCATTATTTTAACCACTTTTAAACATGATGTAATTTCCTGATCTAGTCAAATGCATTCAATTAAGGCTTAAAGCAACACAGGAATAAAAAAGAAAGAAAAAAAGACAAATGCAGCAGTAATACATAAAATTAACTGAATTACTATAGCCACAGATGTAACCATCCCAACATAAAATAAGACCAGAATAAGTTGTAGAATACTGTTATGTAAAAATTTAAATATATGAAGTGTATAAAACCACTATTTAAGTTACACATAAAAACTATCCTAAATGGATATAAAATGTATACAAAATAGCCCAAAAATTACATAATGGGCTTGTGGTTTCAACCTAATAGCAAAGCAATAACTCCCAACCATCATAACACATGTAAAATTGTACAAAAATATGTGAAAAAATTGTTAAAATAAAAATTCATCTGTTCAGTGCTTTAAGTTTTAATAAACAACTAATGGACAGGCTGTCATTCAAACCTGCCAATGTAGAGCATCTAGACGTATCTGCCAGGTTAGTTCAGCCTTCTCAAGAAGATAGGGCTATGCAGCCCCCTGTCATGTTTTTCTTGCACTTCTAAGACAATAAATTTAAATTTATGATTATGAAAATCACTAATGTGCTTGACAAGAGCGTTGACTTCACTCTGATCACTAATGTCTCTCAAATGTTCGCTAATCCTGATCTTAAGTTTACGTTCGGTTTTACCAACTTAAAAACATGGACAATTTGAACAGATAGCGCAGTAGACTACCCACTCTGTAATGCAACTGCATCTACCTGGGATCCTAACCATGACATTATTAATTCTGCACATATCAGTTTCCAAAATGTGTGAACAAAATTTATAAGTTCCACACTTGAACATATGTCCATATCTGGGTTGTCTAGATGTGTGTTCAAAAATGTTCTTTAAATTATGTCCTTTTTTAAATATGCACAAAGGTTTCTCACCCAGAATGTAAGAGGTCCCTCTCATGACTAACTAACATCCAGTTTTTATTGATAATGTCCCTTATGTGTTGTGCATCACATGAAAAAGTTGTGGAAAAGCTAGAGTTGTAGTTAATAGCTACAACTTCCATGGAATTACCATTATTCCCAACCGGAATATCATTAGTTTGATAGTTCAAATTCTGAGTGGAACTGGGGACATTTGTTGCTGTCATCATTTCTGAAGTGACTGACATAGTATTAGAGGGCCTCAAATTAGATGTACCCAAAATTAGCAAAAAATGGCCTTGTATTCTTTTAGTTCTCACTTCAGACATAATATTGGTAATTAACTGTAAGTGGTACCCTCTCTTTAGAACATTTCTTTCAAATTGTGGCACTCATTAATAAAGGCTGACCATGCAGTAATCATACATGCTACTTGTACAAATTGTCCTTTTACCACAGCACATTTCTGTGTAAAGGGGTGACAGCTGTCATAATGAAGGAAACTGTTGGAATATGTTTCCTTCCTTAATATTTTGGCCACAAATCTTTCTTCTACTATATCCTTTTTTAATAACACATTTAAGTATGACATCTCTGTGTTGTTAACATTATGGGTAAACTTCAAAAAAGGGGCGGTCAAATTGATGTAATCTAAAAATTCAGAAACTTGTTCTTTGGGGCCTTCCCATAAAATAAAGATATCATCCAAATATCTCATGTAAGTGTGACAAAATGGGAAAAAAGTAGATGTCCTCAAAAATCTCTTCTCCCATTCAAGCATAACAATGTTTGCATAGAGCCCCCCACAAGCAGAACCCAAAGCAACACCTTGCAATTGTAAATAGTATTCATTGTCAAACAGGATATAATTATTCCTAAAGACCATGTTTAGTAACTTTTCATAAACATTTATGCGCTCCTGTGTAACCCCTTTTGAATGGAGAAAATCGCAAAACCATTCAACCCCTAGTGTATGTGGGATTACAGAGTATAAATCAACCACATATATTGTAATAAATAGAATATCTGGGTTGAAACTGATGTTATTTATTTTACTGAGAAAATCCCACAAATCAATTCATAAATTAGTTTCCTCATGTAAAAAATGTTTTAACTGGACATCCAGAAATTTCGCAAGAGGGTGGGTGACAACCCCTAGCATCCACAGTTGGGCACATGGAGGGCACTTGAATGTTTTTATGGAACTTCAGTAGTCCAGAAATGGTTGGTGTAATAGGAAATTCAATCAACAAGTAATATAATTCATGAATACTAATGGACCCCTCAATAAACAGGTCCTGGGGAAATCCGTTAATTTTCCTGTATGAACCATTAAGGTCATTCAAAGAACTCTTGCAATAAGTTTCAGTGTTTAAAATAGTCTTCATTTTTTAAATATAATCATCAGTTTTCATAATAACAACACCCCCCCATCCGGTTTCATTATTCTAATACCATGCATTTGTTTCAACCTTTCTAACTCATTTTCTTTGCCCCTAGTTAGATTCATGGTAAAATTTTTACTTCTTGATTTATAACATAAATTTCTTATGTCTAATTCACAGATTCTTTCAAAATAAGCCAGGGCAGGGTGAATGGGGTGGGGGGTTGTATGAGCTGGAAATTTTAAATGGTTCACATATGTGTTCCACACCTTGAAACATTAAATTTAATTTTCTAACATATAGTTTAAGATCTAATAAAGTGTTAACAGCATTGGCACGATGACTGGGAATAAACGTAAAACCTTTAGCCAAAAGGTCACATGTCGTAACATTTAGTACTACATCAAAAAAATTATAAACTTTAAAATCATCAGTGCTGTTGAAGTCAATATGCACAAGAGAAGTCTGGACATTAAATTAATTGTCCATAGTACACTGTGGTACAACACTGTCGGGCATCATTTCCTCCCCCTCCATGAGTTCTTGTACTCCCCCCTCTGTTCATTCGGCCATTGTCTCTCTGATGAGAAAATTGTTGTCTCATCTGAGGGTTGTAGTTGGTACTTCTTCGGTTCATAAGACATTCCAACCTTCTTAGCTGTGGGAAATTCTCTTCCCCTAAAAACTGTTCCTCCATAGATTCCTGCTCAAATTTAGTGTTAATGTCATGAGATGGTACATTGTCCTGATCACGGAGCCTATTCATATGCCATTCCTGTGAGGATGGGGAGAAGGATATGCCACATGATTTGTATAGTCCCTTTCATCTGTAGCCAATTTTTTAACTTTTCTGTTCTTAATAGAAACCATTTGCTCCTCAACTGAGTGGAAAATACAAATATATTCAAATTTGTTATTGTTGAAGTCTGAGTCACTAACAGTCTGTTTACCCAAGACAGACACCTCATGGCTTAGTTTGTCAATTTCTTCTTGGTTATGTTTAATAACCATGTCCATATATTCAAATCCAAACTTATCAAATAAACTGATAAGTTCCTTGTGAATGTTTGAACCTGGGATGAGGCCAGTAGGGTAATGCCAAATGCGTAAACACTTTGGTACAACCTCTAGTCTAATGCATTCTTTAAAGTATGCATTGTCCATTTGCAGTTTTTTATTTTAAGCAGCAAATGATCAAAAGCAGAAAGCCGGTCGTTAAAAGAACTAGTATTAACGTCCAGAGTCTGTGAAAAACAGTACTGTCTTTAAGCCACTCAGTTAAACATCATCATATCTTTGGTTGGGGTTATTGCTGTTAAAAACAGGTTCTGTAAGCATGTTACTAACCTCCATGCTGCTAGCATCCAGTCTTGAGTCCAAATTCCTAATAACATTGCAGTTAGGGTGCACAGCTGGTTGAAAAGTGCTCTCCATTATAAATGCTGTGTAGAAGTACTTGGGTGGGATTTAAAGACATCTGTGTCAGTGAAATCTGCTCAAAATGATCCATTATCTGATTTAGCTGCTGTATAGGTAAAGTAAGCTCACCAGCAGACTCATTAATGGATGTAGACCTGTTTCCATCGCTCGTCATTGCATTCAGTACACCATTGGCCTGCTCTGCCTCCATCCTTTGTGACCAAAACAAACAGTAATCCAAAAAAATGAATAAAAACCACAAGCAGGAAGAAAGTCATAAACCACAGGATGCAGGCAATAAGAGCCAGGGGATCCACACCAAGAGAAGATTTCCAGCCAAAAAATGAAGCAGCAGGTAAGCCAGGAACTCCAACAATCACTTTTAGTTTACTGCACCAGAAACAAGTGTAGATATAAGCGCTTTCATCCCAAATAATAACTGGAACTTCAGATGCAAACAAACTACAGAAATGCATTCTTTTAACCACTTTTAAACATGATGTCATTTCCTGATCTAGTCAAATGCATTCATTTAAGGCATAAAGCAACACAGGAATAAAAAAGAAAGAAAAAGACAAATGCAGCAGTAATACATAAAATCTACTAAATTACTATAGCCACAGATGTAACCATCCCAAAATAAAATAAGACTAGAATAAGTTGTAGAATACTGTTGTGTAAAAATTTAAATATATGAAGTGTATAAAACCACTATTTAAGTTGCACATAAAAACTATCCTAAATGGATGTAAAATGGATACCATAGGTCCTTCAACAACAGGTACAAATATGACTCTGCCATTGTATATGTAGGTGTGAATGTCCTGAGGCATACCTCCCTGGACTACATGAAAAGACATGGAGGAGCTCTCAGATTATGTACCCCAGGTGGGTATGACCCTAGCCCTGAGCAGCATCCTGCCATCACCCAGAATGATACCACAGTACAAGCAGAAAATTATTGATTTCAACAATTGGCTAAGTTTCATTCTAAGGGGATCCAGTATCTGGCTGCCTGGGATGACATGATTGACAGACCTCAATGCTTTGCCAGAGATGGCCTGCATCTGTCATTCCTGGGCTTCCGGATACTGGCCAAGGCTCTTGCCATACCCCTATTGTGCCTCTTTTAGGCAGTGGTCCAAAGACCAAATTACCACCGTAACAGCTACAAACAAATGCAATCTGGGGGTCATGCTGATCAATGCTAGAAGTCTAAATCTCAAAATGCACATGCTCAAAGCACTCCTTAAAATGGAGAACATCAGTATTTGTGTTGTAACAGAGACCTGGTTCAAAGCAGCAGAAAGCACCCCTGCACTGCCAGGCTATAACTCATTCCACACCTTTTGGCCCCAGAACTTGGACTGAAGCTCCAAAGGCGGTGTTGTTTCCATATTCATAAAGGATGCACACACCTCCAGATTGGTAGCCCAACATAATGCATCAAAGATACTTCAAGTGCAGCTAACATTGAGTAAGAGAGCAATTCAGGTCATAGCCTGCTATAGGTCCCCAACCATGTCCCAAGACTCACACTCCACGTCCCTAAGCACCCTGGGAACACTAGGGTCCAACCTAACACGCTCATACTGGGTAACTTCAGCTACCCCTCCATTAACTGGGTGACTTCAGCTACCCCTCCATTAACTGGGAAAACTACTCATGTACCAATACACTTGCCCAATGTTTCCTGGAATTCATTAATTCCAATGCCCTAGACCAGTTCATTCTTACCCCAACTAGAGGTAGCAACATCCTTGACCTGGTCATTACTAACATGGGTGACCATTGCTCTACACCAATAGTCAACTTCTCCTTGGTTAGATCTGACCACAAACTAATCACCTTGGAAATCCCCATCCCACCCACCCCCGCTGCAAAGGTAACCACCATGAAAAACTTATCCAAAGCTAACTTTGCGCTCCTAAAAACAGTGGTGGCCAACTTCAGGGCACCCATGCAAATGGAGAATAGTTGCATGACTGCCGAATCATATACCAATGCACTGTACGAACACGTACACAAATGCATGGATCTCGCCATACCCAGTAGAACCAAGATGCTCTTCTCCAAAAAAATGAAGCCAATCTGGTGGTCCCTTGAAATAAACAAACTCTACAACAGAAGGAGGAAACTGATGCAGAATAAGGTGAAGTCCTAAAACTGGAAAAACTCCCTTATCAGCCTCAACAAAAAGTTGAGATCCCTCATAAAATCCTCTAAAGCTAGCTATGAAAACAGAATTGCAGCAGATAGTAAAGACAACCTCAAGGCCTTCTATAGTTATGTAAAGAATCTCCACGGCATTACCCAGATTTGCTCTGAGCTACTGCACAATGGTACCGCCTATAACAAGCCAAAAGATATTGCCAGTATACTGGCCAACAGATTCAGTGCCAACCTTACCCCCCCCCAAAGGACCAATCACAATACCAGTAGATTGCCAGGCACCCAGTATTACTGCTGCACAAGTTAAAACAGCACTGTCGAAAGCCAAGAATACAGCTTCTATGGGACCTGACATCATCCCTGGCTGTATTCTACATGCACTACAGACTGAACTGGCACCTCACCTGTGTGCCCTGTTCAGTCACAGCCTCACCTCAGGCTTTGTCCCTACTGAATGATGCACTGCTACAGTCATCTTTCTCCACAAAGGAGGAGCAACTACTGACCCTGGGAACTATTGCCCCATTAGCCTGATGAGTCTGATATGCAAAGCTATAGAATGTATCGTCATGGACCTAATAAACAATGATATAGGGAATCTCCAAACTTTGGATCCCACACAGTTTGGTTTTGTGAAGGGTAGATCATGCCTGCTCAACCTGGTTGATTTCTTTGAGTCATTCAGCAGAGCTGTGGATAAAGGCAAGGTGGTTCATACGGGTCTATATTAAAACATCGAAATTTCACAATTCCGAATGTTCTAACATCGACCCCTATTCAGCAAATGCTTACAACATTGAACATTCAGAACAGCAAATTTTTTCCTAGGGAAAAATTTGCTGTTCCGAAACACATACACACAACACAAGCACACCAAACAAACAGCAATCCACACACATATACCAAAAATCCTACAGCTAACCCTATACTAAACAGTACAAACACCACTAACTATCCACTTACCTTAACCCAAACCCTAACCCTAAGGTCCATCACTATCGCACACTCACCTCACCTGCACCCTAACCCTAACTCACCTAACCCACCCTAACCCTCACGTCCACACAATCGCACACATACCTCCCTCGTGCCATAACACTAACTCACCTAACCCACGCCCAATCGCACACTTACCTGAACCCGACCAGTAACTTTCCACCACAGCGCTGAAAATAGCGAAATGACAAACGGACAACCAAATTTTTTCCCAAGGAAAAAATTTGGTTATCTGTTGTTTTGCTATTTTCAGCATTCGCTGAATAGGGGTCGATATTAGAACATTTGAAATTATGACATTTCGATGTTCTAATATAGATCCAGTTCATACAGCCTATCTTGATCTGGCCAAGGCCTTTGATACCATTCCCTACTCAAGAATCATAGAAAAACTCACTAAGCTAGGCATTAACCCATATATCACTAGGTGGGTTGCAAACTGGCTCACAGATAGAACCCACAGTGTGAAAGTAGATGACTCCAAGTCAGATTGCCAACTAGTCACAAGTGGAGTCCCACAGGGTTCGGTCCTGGGTCCTCTCCTGTTTGGTATCTACTTCTCTGAAGTCCAGGCCAACATGGAGGGACTCTGGCTGACAAATTTGCAGATAATTGCAAGTTAGGAGCTATTATTAACACCGCAAGTGATGTTGACATCCTACAGAAAGGCTTCATTGAGACCAACGACTGGTGTCAGAACCATGGCCTTAAGCTCAATGCCAAAAAATGTGTCGCCATCCCCTTTGGGAAAAACTCTGTTCCCATGAATTACCACATTGACGGTAGTCCACTGAACACAGAAGGCATTTTAAGAGATCTGGGAACACAGGTTAACAGCAATCTCTTTTGACCACCACATTTCCACTGTGGTCAGAAAGTCCTTCTATGTGGCACATCTCATTACTAAGGGTTTTGCATCGAGGAAGAGAGAGGTCATTGTCTCCCTCTACTCTTCCCTCATTAGGCCAACCATCGAATACAATGCCCCATTTGGCATGTACCTCACTAGACACCTGCAACAACTGGTGAGGCTGTAAAAGTACCTCACAAAGAGGATCCTAGGCCTTAAAAACTTGTCCTATATGAACAGTCTCAAAAAATTCTACTCAAGAGGCACTGGGAACTAAGATCGGGTGGCATGATGCCAGGGTAATCCTATGGGCTAGGCTTGTAAAGGCTCCACGGGCATTAGCCTGATACACACCTATGAACCTAAACAAGGGATGAATTTCCACTTTCTCATCCAATTGTCCAAGTTGCACTTGAATTGGGTTAGGGAGGAATTCTGCTTCACATTGATGGCGAGCCTGTTCCAAAGATTGGGGTAGTCTCTGAGGTATATACCTATCTCTCCAGCAGGACCTATTTATATCACAGGCGATGTTTAAGTCTTTAGAACAAGTAATTCTGATGCTCTTTGTTTTGTGGATATGCAGGCGTTCCATCAGAGTGGGGTCTGACAATGCCCTGTATGCCAGGCATAGATCTCCCCTCAAAAGCCTGTAGGAGACAGAATGCAGCAATAGGGCCTTGAGGTGGTCTGCATAGGACATGTTACTTACGCCCTGTATTCTTTTAGTGAGGAACCTGTGTGGACGTTCCAATTGTTGGATATGCCTGGTTAGTACATACCAAAGGGGAGGCATTGTACTCAATGATAGGTGTAATGAATGCTGAATACAGTGGAACAATGACTTCCTTGGACTTAGATGTCATACCTTTGTTTATAAGTTGCGCAACATAAAATGCTTTCCTCACCACTGTACACACATAAGGATCAAAGGTTAGATTAATGTCTATGTGTGTCCCTAAGTCCCTGACTACTGGGTCAACTTTAAGGGGTGTGTTGTCAATATGATAGTTACCAGGGATGGATGACTTCCCAAAGGATACTATTATCTATTTCTTGGCATTTAATTTTAGTCCATGGCTCTGACACCAGTTGTTTGTCTGTGTCAGTGTGAGATTCAGTGGCAGCTCCTAATTTACAATCATCTGCCAATTTATTTAGCCAGAGACCATTGACATTGGCCTTGACTTCTGAGAAGTAAATGCCAAAAAGGAGCGGTCCAAGGACTGATCCCTGAGGGACTCCACTTGTGACTGGCTTCTTTGTAGAAATTCTAACTTCCTGGGTCCTATCTGTGAGACAGTTGGCTATCCAGTGGGTGACATATGGGTTTGTACCTAACCTCCTGAGTTTATCAACAGTGCCTAAGTGGGGTTTTGTGTCAAATGCCTTGGCCAGGTCAAGGTAGGCAGTGTGAATGAGTTTGCCCTCATCCATTGCTTTGGTGCCTTCTCAAAGAAGTCCACCAGGTTGGGTAGACATGATCTGCCTTGACGAAACAAAACTAGGTTGGGTACTGTGTTGGAGGTTTACTATATCTCTGTTGGTCATCTTCATGATAATTCTTTCCATGGCTTTACATACAAGACCAGTGAGACCTATGAATCTGTAGTTTCCAGGGTCTCTAGATGGCCCACCTTTGTGTAGAGACTGTTGCCTTTCTCCATTCAGGAGCCACAAAGCCTGTTTGGAGGCTACAGTTAAATAGTAATTCCAAGAGGCCCTGATAGGTCATGTTTCATGCTATTTAGAAGGCATTCTGGGACAAAAAAGCTTTTCACCAGCATTTCCCAGTTCAGGTAGATCAGGTAGATGAAATCACCCTTCTCCTGCTACAAGAGTCAGACTTTTAACTATCTTAATGTAAAATTGACTGGTTTGGAGCCCAAGTGTTAGGGGACCCCAAAATAGATGCCTAAATCCACTGGCAATAACAGATACAAATTATTTAGAGCAGTACAATTTCAGAGCAACAGTCCTTACAGCATTGGAAAAATGCAACTTAAAACTCTAAGCAAGTGCAGGAAAAATTAAAAAAAAAATATCACAAGAATTTTCAATAATGCAGTGAAAACAATTAGTAAAAGTGCAAAATAATACTTAAAATCTTGCCAAAGATGGCTTCAGATGCAAGCAAAATTCCTCAGACTCTACTGTGTTATCACCAACCACTGAGCAGCTACAAGACTTGTATAAAAGCTGAAAAGTTACTTGTAAACTTACCAGAGTTGTTGTAAACCCTGTTGTTCTATTAACATTCTAAGTAAAATAGTTATTATTTAAAAATAAAATAAATTTGCCCCCCCCCCCATTATTTCTAGCTTTGTGCATGATTTTTGAACAAAGAAGTTAACAGGTATGTATAATGTATATAGTTCAGATTCTCTTCTGCTCGTGTTCATAATAATGCACTTTAGGAATACTGACTACTAAAAATGTCAAATAATTATTGTTTGGCATGCACATGTTTGAGCAAGACTTTCCTGACTGTTTCTGAATTCATAGTTCCCCTGTTTTACTGTTTGCTGTAGGACAGCTTTTCTGCCTTGGGATGTTTAAACCTCTGTTTTTCAGATAAATATTATGCTATTTTCTGTCACATTCTAAACACGTTTCCTTTTTTTTTCTGCCAGAAAAGTTAATCCCCTGTTAAGAGACTCACAGACTGCTATTCATAGGATCATATGAAGTTACTAGGCTATTGGCCCTGAAGCCTGGCCAAGAATTTAACCCATGTTCTAACAAGTCAGCACCCTATGCCACTGTCCAACAGGGACACAGATGGAATCTCAGGGGTGTATTATCTGTTTGCCATCCAGTTATCCAGCTTGGGCTTAAAAAGGTTTAAAAATATTCACCGCTGCCAAATATTGAACCCAGGACCACATCAACTGTAGCATGGTGCATTAGCCCACTAGGCCAACTCAGGTCTACCAGATCACTCTCTTAGTAGACCCTTAAGATACTGGAAATCATTGATTTATTTGTGATTATATTGTATTGTTGTATATACATTTCTGAGATATGCAAAGATTTGCCTTCATGGGTCCTCATTACATCTGCAAGAGTGCCTCAAGCTTAGCATGAAAGATATTACAGTTCCATACTCTCTTTTTTTTTTTTTTACACAGATGGTCTTTTCATTCTCAAAGTTAACTTTTGTGACACTGCCACATTTGTGAAAGTGTATTACTCCACATTGCAGTGCTTATTGTATATTTTGGTCTTCTTTATGCTTATATCACCAGAGTTGGTCCCCCATACACCTTTTTCTGTTTTTCCTCCTCCTCAAAACTGTGTTATGCTTCACACAGCAATATCCTTTAAAATATTTGCACTGACAATTAAAACATAATTATTTTATATTTGTTATGTCTCAGCTTAGAATAGCACAAAATTCTTGTTTTGTCAGAAAACTTTGAATATTCACACCAAACATTAAATAGTGCTTATTTACTTGTTTAATTTATTTTAAGCAGATAAGCCTCTTTTGTGGGATAAAACTGTTCTGCCTGTTTGGGTTGCATATTCAAGGACCCAAAGTTTGAAAGTGAAGATTGAAGAAATGTAACCCATACCTACAGCATGAATATTGTTAGCAGATCACTTAAAGGGCACCGCAGATAGGCTACTTATCTCCTTCGTGTAACCCATACCTACAGGATGAATATTGTTAGCAGGTCACTTAAAGGGTACCACACATAGGCTACTTATCTCCTTCATGTAACCCATACCTACAATATGAATATTGTTAGCAGGTCACTTAAAGGGTACCACAGATAGGCTACTTATCTCCTTCATGTAGCCCATACCTACAGCATGAATATTGTTAGCAGGTCACTTAAAGGGTACCACAGACAGGCTACTTATCTTCTTCATGTAACCCATACCTACAGCATGAATACTGTTAACAGGTCACTTAAAGGGCACTGCAGATAGGCTACTTATCTCCTTCGTGTAACCCATACCTACAGCATAAATATTGTTAGCAGGTCACTTAAAGGGTACCACACATAGGCTACTTATTTCCTTCATGTAACCCATACCTACAGTATGAATATTGTTAGCAGGTCACTTAAAGGGTAGCGCAGACAGGCTACTTATCTCCTTCGTGTAACCCATACCTACAGCATGAATATTGTTAACAGGTCACTTAAAGGGCACCGCAGATAGGCTACTTATCTCCTTCATGTAACCCATACCTACAGCATGAATATTGTTAACAGGTCACTTAAAGGGTACCACACATAGGCTACTTACCTCCTTCTGCTTGGAAGCAGATACAACGTAATACTGCAGAGAGATTCATTTGGCAGCAGTTTTAACATGCAAATCCCTCAATGCAGGATTACAGGAACAAAGTACTACTGAACAATATTCCTCATCAGAATATACTTGTAAACATGTGTGAGTTTATATGCTTTGACTATGAGATAACGAAGTTCAACCTGCTGAGGATCAGAATCCCCAAACTGCACCCCCCCCCAAAGTAAAAACTGAAGAAGTACTTGACAGGTGGAATTCTGGGCAAATGACGTTCAAGTGGTCAGTCTTCATGTACCCATAGGTTATCCAGTTTTATATATTTTAACACCAAATTCTTTCCTTTTGAAACTTGAAATATTTCAGACTTCCCTCATTTGTATTTGTATAAATAGTGTTTTTTTTTTGTTAATGCCATTATTTTTATTAATATACCACTTTGCTGTTTTTATTTTAATAATGTGAAGATTACGAAGATATGTTGTATACTGCATACTTCACTTGTCTCATGTGATGTTATAACACATTTCATTTTTACGAACATGCCCTGCTGGAGGGATTTATTCCGTACTTCATTACTGAAGTGCTTCAGTGATGGTTCCACTGGCATGAACTGCTCTATTCACAGACAGCACAGTGTTTAGAGTTACATAATGTTTCACAGTTATGCGCTCATGAAGTTGGTATATTTATCTAAGGTGGTATGTGAGCTAAGCTTGGTTTAGGGGTGCAGGTGGATGAATCACCTTTTAAAAAAGAAGACTGTAGTTTTGTAGCAAGTTGATCTTATTGTTTCTCAAGTGAATTCACTAGCATGTGCCCTGGGCAAGAAATGACAGTGTTAAGATAATGCACTATGCTGTAGGTGGAGAGAGTCGAGCCCTTGTCCTCTGACAACATAAGGCAGTTCATTAGGAACCTAAAGGCCTAATCCTCTGCACCAGCTGTCAGGCCATCATTGATTTCTTCATTCCCCACGGTTAGGTTGCATTCAAAAGACATGCGTGCGTAAATGGGCGTGCCTTTGTTGAAGGTTGGGCGTCGAGCTGGCACCTCGGCGTTTCGTAAAAAAATCTACTGCCAATCATTAGCGGACCAGAGTTCCGTTGTGGCGATCCCTTACCGGGAAAAAGCAGAAAGACAAACAACAACATTTTAAACCACAGGGGACTGCTGTCAGTCAGTAGTGCCAAGCATTAGAGGTCCCTAGTTTTTACTATTCAAAAAGTGTATGTCAGTGCAACGTGAGTAGTTCTGCCAACGTTTTAAGTGAATTAGAGTTGTCTGTTACTGTATTGTTAACAACTCAAAGTACATGATTTAAATCCTTTTATCTTCCTTTGTCTACTATGTGAATTTGAGCAAGTCACTCAGACAATGCTCATGAGCTGCCCCAGAAAGGAATACTTTGTCCAGTAGTTTTACCTCATTAGCAAATACATAAAAGAAAACAATATTTAACATTTGTCCCTTTTTAGGCCTGTCCCTCCATTATCTTTGTACTTGCCCAGAATTCCTGGACAAAGAAGTTGAGATGTGTTTTGGTCTGTTCTTTGTAAAATGTGTGGCTTTCTGGCAAATCGTTGTGGATTGCAGTCTCTAAATAATGACGAGCATGTGAATTTAAGACTTTGTGTCCTTCAGGAAATGCCTGCTAAGGTAAAACTTGTTATACAGTATATAAGAGAAATATTTAAAATCTGTTCTGATATTTGGGTCTTTGTTTCTGATTCTGTAGCTAAGAAGTTGGGAGAGCATGGGGGTGCAGTGGGTTACACTGTATGTTGTGATACACTTGTTTGTCATTTATGTATTTGTTCACTCATTTGATTGCAAGCAAACATCTGAATGTAAGCAGTCACAAAGGGGTGCAACTGACTGTGTGTGTGTGTGTGTGTGTGTGTGTGTGTGTGTGTGTGTGTGTGTGTGTGTGTGTTTCTATGTCGATGTGTATACATGTATTTATAAATATGTGGTTCCTGCATCTCAACGTAGATGTGATGTAATAGAAGTAATCAGTTGTAAACAGGAACATCATCAAATAAACCATATCCTTTGAGTATGATCCTAGGTTTCCTTGTTTTGATGACTGTGTTTATTATTATATGGCTGTGAACAAGCCAGGCAGCATGAAGTCCACAAGTTTAATGATAAATATTAACTGTTAATGCATTTTTAATTTTAACTTGTTTTTGCAGACACATGAGTTTGTGTTATATTTAGTGTAAATGAATTTGCTATGAGTTACTTCCTGTAGTGCAGGGTTTGATTCCTTCAGCTTTCATTTGTCTAGTGTATGAGTATAACCAAGTCACATTACCAAAGAGTGGTCCTGGGGTGCTCTGAAGAGACACTTGCCTCCATTAGGTTGTACCAAGCTGTTAGCAAATGCATTGCACAATGGTCTTTTGAATTCTTGCACACTTCAGATAGTGGTTAGTTTTTCACTATATGCTATTTGACAATGAATCCCAGCATGTCTCTTGCAACTTATTGAGTTACCAGATACATTTTTAGTAAATGTGAGCTTCAAAGGAAGAGTAGTTTCCTATTGCTCATGCTAAGTCTGTTTTCAATGTAAGTGATTTGTTTTATTCATCAACTAGCTTTCACTGTTTATGCTACAAATGGTTTTAAATTAAATCCAAATCTTTTTGATATTTGTAAAATTAAAAGTACAAAATCATATGCATACTGACAGGTTTGAATAGTGTTTTATGTTAATTGGGGAGAGATGACCCAGCAATGGGATACTGGCGTGGCTGGAAAGGAGATCCAGGTCCATTGCCCTGCCTAGTGGCCCATTTGACCATGATCCGCCTCTGCCTCTATTGTAGCGATTTTACAATCCATGGGAATTTCCACTCCATCATGATTTATTGCACTTCTTTTCCAGTAGTTCTTCTATCCTCAAATGGCACTGAGGAATTCAGACTCATGGGATGGCTCAAACACTGATGCTTACTGCAGTCTGTATTTACAGCATTAACAAACTGTTGAAAGATGCTTAAAATTCTTTAAGAAAAAAGCAACATTCTTATCACTTACTGCATTATTCCCATGAGACAGTTGCTGCACATTTAATTGTCAAGGAGGTTAAAAGTTTAAAAAACATGTAACTCCAGCAAACTAAACTTGTAGGTACATATATAGAATAATTCTGAATTATGTGGCACAGTATAATGTGGTAGTATGGAATGGTATTATATTAAATACATTGCATCAAATTACATTACTTTTCTCATATTATATTTAACAGTTATTCCTCCTAGATGTAACAACTTCAAGACATGTATATAAATGATAAATATATTCATTAATGCTGAGTGGAAAGAAACCTCTAATCAGGGAAATTCTAATTTTAACTTAGCATAAGGTAAAGTTTGCTAAATCCACAAAGCTGTGTTTCAGGATGTTTTATGAACTGGAAAATTATGGAGGGCAGAAGGACACAGTGAGATGGATATCCCCATGGTATCATTCAGTCAGTGTAATAGCAGAAAATTAATTTAGGGAACTCATTTAACAGGAGGCAAGGAAAAGGAAGGGGAAGTATACTGGGGAAATATATACGCAAACACACACACACAACCACAGACACAGCCCCACCCCACCCCACCTCCATCACACACACACACACATCAAAATAGACTGAACAGCATCTGATTTGTAAATTCTGTCTGTAATGCCCTTTAACTGGTCTAGAAAATATACCAGTTTAAATTGTACCCTGTTGTATTGTGGGCCTTGTCTGCCATGTGTAAGTTGGTAACGCTGCCGACTCCATTTCTTTTAACCTCATTAACACTTCATCTCGTTCCTTCAAGCGTGCTGCTCAAACTCATTCACCTTTCTGGCATATGCTGGGTGATTCATCACACTGGCATATTACTGCCTAAAGGAAAATGCGTGTAAATACAGAGCGAGTAAGAAGAATATTTCTACCCATATCATTACCTCCCAGCTGAACGTGGCAGCTAGAACACTGTAAATGAAAATGAAATGGGTTGTAGGGTAAGGGCAATAAACCTGAAGAGAATGGTATCTTTAGGGCCATTTAGTTCCAGAAATTCAGTCTCCTGTGGTATCTCATTAAACAATCTTCATAAAATAGATAATACAGTTCTTTACTTCAGTGGAACTAAGGCATTCATAAAGTACCTCTCTTGTGACTTTTTGATGCATTTCTCTTATTTTTCTGGTTTCCACTGGGGCTATACAAAAAAAAAAAAAAAAAAAGCACGTGCCAAAATGAAGTAAATAAGACCCATAACATGTTTTAGATGATGTGCTTACCTGAAGCATTCAAATGATAACACAATTTCATAAATACTTATGCTCACACACACACACACACACCTACATCTGTGTTAATTACCACTAATCATTATTTCATTTGTTCAGGCAATATATATTTTCTATACATTATATGAGCACAGACACACAGAAACACACACAAATACGCACAACTTCAGTCATATAAATTTCCATTAAGCATTTCTTTTCATTTTGTCATGTTCACATAGTATAGGGGATTAATTATAACTGGGTCTCTGATCGTGATGAAGTTGTTACATGTTCAAGAAATGAAAGTGAGAATATTCAAATAGAGAAAAGTGAAGTTTGTGAAGTGAATACTGATGCACATTTCTAGAACTAACAACAATGTGGTCATGATCAGACAGATACAGACATAGATATTTATAGTACATGGAGTTTTACCTGCTCCATTTACTCAATGATGGATTATAATTGGAGTGAAAAGTGTAGCTGCCTGAGGCCCACAGGTACAAGGAGGCCTGCGGCTGCAGAGCCAACATACTTCACCCAGAGCTCTAATCTCTCCAACCTAAAATTATTTAAAGGTTTTTAAAATGTGTATTCAAATGCATCACACATATTCCCCTTTTCTCAGCTGATAAACTCCATTTAAACATGAACAGTACTATAAGTCTTAATTAAAGTTTGCCACCCGAATATTAGGAAATTATCTCAAGGGTGTTTGAATTTTTTTTTTCTGCTTTGAGCCTCTTCATTTAGATTCAGGGTCATTTAGTGTATACTCACATCTCTACATATTTTATTATATGGTAACCTTTCACTGCAGAAGAGTTTAGCTGCTGTAGTAGTCCTGTGCATTATTGTAGCTCTCATCTATTTCTGGATGTGACTCTTGTGTCTCTGATTATGCAGAATGGCCCTGATTTGGCCTGATACTTGTGTTCTAGCCCTTGTAAAACTTTTCATTAATTACTCATTACTACAGTAACTAAATAATGCCAGATGTTAGAGTTTCATATGTCTTATCTTTCAGAAAGTACATGTTGATATAATTGCTTTTTTTTACGTCTGAGTGAATTACAGAAATATTTAAAAGTTTTCACTGATTGTAGGTAAATTATCATTCTGAAAGTGCAAACTGATCCAAAACCTTTTCTTTTAATTTTATGTATAAGATGCCAGAAATGTATATACTACTTGTTTAGAAAGTGCATATTGATACAGAACAAAACCCTTCTACAACGTGTTGAGTTAAAATTACCCTTACACTTACCGTTTTTACAGCATTACGCTGTTCCCTTATAGTGCTGTGCACGATGTTATGAAATAACTGGCTCCACTGTTGTGAACCAGACAACATATCCTGGTTCTACCATTCTCTAGCGCTGAGGTTTACCTAAACACCCAATATAATGGTCAATACCCTAATAAACGTTGTTTGAAAGTATATTATTATTTTTTAAATGCAGCTCCCATTTCCTAGCTAGCTGACTGTGTAATATATAGGTGTTAGAGTTCTCAGAAGTACTGATACATTAAGTAATTCTTGTTTTGTTAATGGATTATCTCATCTAATCTAGCAAATGCAACTTCTTCTTTTTTTTCCCCAACTATCTGAATGTGTTATGAGTAGTTTTAAATTCTCAATAGCATCTGGATTATATTGTAATCTTTAGATATTTGTTATACTAGCAGAGTATTTTACTACAACAACACATGCAACCGTGTCTGTGAAATGTCTTTACCTGGTCTATAGTTTTGAGTACTGTCTGCCTCACCACCTATTTCTCTCTTCCTGTATATTACCAGCCTTCTGTTCCTGTTGTCCCTGCACCAAACACCTGAATTAACCCTGCTGGACGCCTCAGAACATTATTTCAAACTAAAGAATTAACCTACCAGCTCCCTGAGAGACCTTTTCTCTCTAAAAGACAGTGAAAGTATGTATTGTTACAGCTAAGAGCAAATAGCAATGATATGAATTTGTAAGACTCTCCTAGGTTAGGCAAGCTTCCCAGTTAGGTTAGCCAGCAGCCAATCCCCCCCTACTGAACATCTATCATTTTGTATAATTGTCTTTCTTCCAGCTTATATACTCTCTATCACTATCTGGCTCATCCCCATCCTTCTCCCTTAACCTGCCTCCCCCTCTAGGTGACCTACCTGCTGCAATAAAGTGACTGGCCACTAGGTGGCATCTCATCACAAGCCACTGTATATTAATTTCCTATCCTATTGTTAACCGTACCTCCTTCACTCTGTTCCCACTTTTCTATAGACTTATTCTTTCACCATTTCTCCTTTGTCCTAAGGTATCCTTAATCACCCTCTACTCCTCTAATATCCTGACTCTCTCCTTACTCGTCTCTTAACTTTCTTACACACTCTCCCACTCTCAGACTTACCTGCTGCATTGTCACACTTTACTGATTGTCTTCCTCGGCAGTCTACTCTCTTGTCCAAACCCGCTCCGTTCACCCTTCGGGCTCACTCCACTCCCCTACCCTGCCCCCAATTCCCACCCACCCCTAGCACATCTACACATATACCTAACAAGCTACACCTACCCAACCTACTACCCAATCACAGTCCTCTCCCACTTACTCCTCCCCTTTTCTCTAATCAAGAAAAACCCCACCTCATTTTTCACTCCCACTGATAATCCTCCCCCCTACTCTCTTCCTACCCCTGCACACTTTGTTTCCCTTTATCCTATTCTTCAATATCTAACTCCCTCTATTCACTTCTGGCCTTTCCCTTCTCAACTAACATACATCATTATTCTTCTCCTGTCTGTATATTACCCTACCTTATCCTAACATGCCCTACCAACTCCCCTTAACTATTCAACTCTCCTGCTCCCTTCTCATCTTACTAATAACTCTTCATCATGCTACTTCATACTCCCATAAAGCTCCTCCTCTCCTATGTCCTACTCAAACTACCCCTAACCCCCAACTACTACCTCTCGAACTCTCTCACTTTCACTCCATATGCTCCTCCCTTATTCCACCTAACCTGTTACACCTTTTTCATCCCAAACTATTCTCTACCTCAACTAAAACTCTCTCTATGAAACCTCTGCTAAACCCTAACAAATACCTACTATACAAACCTTACAGTCCAAAACTGATCACCTGCAATGTCCTAGCCTTATCTGGAGATATTCATCCTAACCCTGGCCCTTGTCCCAGTGCAAACTACTCCATCCCTCCATCCTCCTCCTCACCTACAACAAATAACACTCCCTACCCTTCCTGTCCCCCTCCTACTTCTCCCCTTAACACTCTGAAAATCTTCACTATCAATGCCCAGAGCCTTAACAATAAATGTCACCATCTGCAAGCCTGGATTAATCACAATAAACCCGACATCCTAGCCATCTCTGAAACCTGGCTAAAACCCCATACCACTGACTCTGAAATATTACCTCCTGGTTACCACATCCTCAGAAGTGACCGTTTAAACAAAAAAGATGGTGGCTCTGCCATAATTTACTCTAATCATCTCTCTCTAATACCCCTTCAAATTCCTACCCCTAATTTCACAAACTCCGAAATCACAGCTAGCCTTCTCCGATTAAATAAACACAAGAATATCTGTTTCATATCCTTATATATCTCCCCAGGCAACAATATCTCCACCCTTGAAGATATCCTGCACTGGTCCTCAACTCAAATAAAATATGAAACATATATTCTAGGTGATGTCAATATCGACTGGAATAAAATCAACTCACCATCACCCTCACTTTCCATTAACCTTCTAAACTTCACCCAAGTAATCTCATCAACTACTCGCCCTAACAAAAACAACCCCCCAGGGTCCATCTTAGACTGGATTCTAGTCTCCCATCCAAACAAAATCACTCTCAGTGGCACTATCCCTGACACCTTCAGTGACCATCTCCCTGCCTTCATCCATCGATCAAACAGCTCCACCCAACACCAACACCTTTACATTCAAACTCATAACCTCAGTAACTTTAACCCCTTAATTTTCTCTAACATCTTCAAACAAATCAGCTGGCAACCTCTAAATATCCTCCCACTTGACAATGCTGTTGAACATTTCAGTTCCATCTTCCTAAATACTCTCAACTCCCTAGCCCCTCTAAGAAATAAGCGAATCAAAACTAACTCTGCACCATGGTTGACCAAAGAAACTAAACAAATCATGCGTCATAGAGATAAGTCCTGGAAGCTCTACCCGAAAAATAAACTATCCTCTACTTTACTTCTATACACCCAACTCCGCAACCAAGTAAAGAAACTCATTATTCAAAGACAAAAAAAAATACTATATTAAACTTCAGTCCAATAACAATAAAAACCCTAAACAATTTTGGAAATCAGTCAATACCCTTCTTCATCCTGGATCTCAAAACAACCCCTGCCCCAACCCTAATCTATCCAACAAAGAACTTAGCTCCCACTTCAATACCTTCTTCATTGAATCCATAGCCAAACTTACCACGACATTTCCTAATAACAACCCACCTAACTCCCTTTCCTCTCCACCCAACAACCCAAACAATAATCCCCCTAATTTCCATCTCAAACCGGTATCCACATCTTTTATAAAAAAGCTTCTCTCCAAGCTAAAGCCAGGTTCTAACGCCCCTGACAGCATTCCCCCTTCCTTCCTCAAACATGCAGCTGAAGGTATCACCCTTCCAATTAGTATTCTGATTAATAGATCCTTAACTGAGTCATACGTACCCAAACTTTGGCATTCAGCCTACATCCTACCTCTTCACAAAGGAGGCAAAAACACCTCTATTTCTAACTTCCCCTATCGCCTCTCTCTCCAATATCTAAAATTCTAGAAAAATGTGTCCACCACCAATTCTTACCCTATCTCATTCAAAATCACCTCCTAACACCCACCCAGCATGGCTTCCGTCCCGACCACAGTACCATAACTGCATTACTATCCTTCTTAGAAACTATCAATCAAGCTCGAGACTCTGGACTCATTGTATCCACAGTACTGCTAGACCTTTCAAAAGCTTTTGACACCATCTCCCACACACACCTTCTTCATCATCTGGCTAATCTCAAACTCTCCCCAAACACTCTTTCCTGGTTCTCCAGTTACCTATCTGATAGATCTCAAGCAATCAATGGGACCAGATGGTGCCCCGGGCTGCATCCTACATGAACTCCAAGAAGAGCTAAACCCAAACATAAAACTATTGTTCAATCTCAGCCTTACTACAGGATATGTGCCCAAAGAGTGGCATACAGCAACAGTGGTCCCTCTCCATAAAGGTGGTGCCTCAACGGATCCTGGAAACTATTGCCCCATAAGCCTGACTAGCTTGTTCTGCAAAGCTATGGAAAGGATCATCATGGACCTCATAAACAAAGATATTGGGGACCTACAAACACTGGATCCTACCCAGTTCGGCTTTGTTAAGGGCAGATCCTGCCTCTTAAACCTGGTTGATTTCTTTGAAACAGTCACCAAGGCCATTGACGAGGGGAAGGTGGTCCACACAGCCTACCTGGACCTCGCAAAAGCCTTCAAAACAAAACCCCACTCAGGCATTATAGATAAGCTCACCAGCTTAAATATAACCCCCTATGTCACTAGATGGATTGCAAACTGGCTCAAGGACAGAATCCACATGGTTAGAATTGCTGGAGCCATGTCAGACTCCAAACCAGTTACAAGTGGTGTCCCACAAGGCTCAGTCCTGGGACCTCTCTTGTTTGGTATATATTTCTCGGAGGTACAGGCCAACATGGAAGGACTGTGGCTGACCAAGTTGCAGATGACTGCAAACTGGTGCCATAATCGACTCTCCAGCCGACACAAGCATCCTCCAAAAGGGCCTCATAGAAACAGACAACTGGTGCCAGAGCCATGGCCTCAAGCTAAATGCCAAAAAGTGTATAGTCATCCCTTTGGCAAAAACAAAGTGCCCACAAATTACCACATAGGTGGTAATCCATTAAGTACAGAAGAAGTAATTGGGGACCTGGGGACCCAAGTTGATGGCAATCTCTCATTTGACAACCACGTGGCCAAAGTGGTTAGAAAAACATTTTATATAGCCCACCTAATCATGAAGGGATTCACATCTAGATCAGGGAGGTCATCTTGCCTCTTTACTCATCCCTCATCAGGCCCATAATTGAGTACAATGCCCCTTTTGGGATGTACCTTACCAGACACCTGCAGCAACTGGAAAGACCCCAAAAGTACCTCACCAAGAGGATCAAAGGGCTCAAACAGATGCCATATGCTGCCCGGTTAAAGAAACTCCAGCTCTACTCAGTGGCATACCACCTGTTCAAAGGCGATCTGTGCCTGATGTATAAAGCCATGTCCAACCCGGAATTAATGGACATGCTGCACCTCAGAAAATCCAAATCCCATCGAGCTACGCTCGAGAGACTTGAACCTCAGCACTGAAATAAATAGGACATGCTGGAGGGACAGATTCATAACCCAGAGGCTCCCTTCACTCTGGAATAAAATCCCAGTCCAGGTTAGGCAGAGTCCCTCATTGACTCTCTTCAAGAGGAATCTTGATGAGTGGATGGGAGATCGTAGGTTTACCCCGGGTATCACTTCTGTGTCACTGTTAGACAGAGGCACAGTATACTAACCTCGAAAAAGGGCATAGCAAAATAAATTTAAAATGGGTGGCGAAAGCCAAACACATTCTGGCTAGGCTTATAAATGCCCTAGGGCAGATAGCCTAGTATGAACCTATGAACCTATGAACTCATTCTCATCCTTTTTGCCAACATCTACTGGCGTTCCTCAGGGATCCATCCTTGGACCCATGCTTTTCAACATCTTCATAAACAACCTTCACACCTTTATCCCTGACACCACAGTCATCCAATATGCAGATGACTCTACCTTGGTCTTCTCTGCCCCAAATCTTCCTGAACTCCAGACCAAAACCCAATTAGCCTTTACCACCACAGAGAACTGGATGCACCAAAACCACCTTTCTCTTAACTCCAATAAATCCAAAATACTAATTTTTCTCCCCTCCAAAGTTTCCTCTCTGGACAAAAACACTTTCAATGTTCTTAGCCAAACTAACACTGCCATTGAAGTGGTCCCCTCTGCAAAACTCCTTGGCATCATCATAGACGAACACCTCAAATTTGATCTTCACATACAACATAACATTAAGAAAACCCACCAAAAGCTAGGTATGCTATATAGGAACAATCACTTCCTTTCAAACTCCACTAGGCATACCCTGGCAACATCCTTCCTCCTACCTTCCCTTCTATACGGAGCCCCTCTCCTAACCAACTTGTCTGCTACCAACACCTCTAAGCTTGAAGCTTGCTATAATAAGATCTCTAAATTTGCCACCAAATCCAAAACATCATCTCACCACTGCCACAGCCTTCATTCTCTGAACTGGCTAGAACTCCCTAATCACCTAGACTATCTACAACTAACCACCGCTCACAAACTAATATTCTCCTCTAATAAATGCCCAGCCTTAAAGGACATCCTTCCTCCATACATCCCTAACAGATCACTGAGATCCGAAAACCAAAACCTAATCTCCATTAATAAACCAAAACGACCTGCTGGCCAGCTTTTACTCTCCTTCTCACTAGGTAAAAAATGGAACTCTCTGCCTACTTCACTTAGGACTATACCCAACACTGAATCCTTCAAAACTCAACTTTTTCTTCACCTATCCTCCAAATGGAAATGCTCCTGCTTTCACCCCACTTAAATTCCATAGGGACTCTTAACTAAGCACCCCTACTCCTACTCCACTATACTCTCATACTTATTCTAATTTCTCAGAATACCTACAACTAACAGACTTTAAGTGACTGTAAGCATATAAATATTGATTTAAAAAAAAAAAAAAAATCTGCCATCAAGTTCTCTGCAACTCTCAAATGTATTAACCCTACTTGTTTTTACAAACTATATTGTATGTATTTTTACTTTGTAACCTTTATTTGCATTGTGTAACCTATATTGTATTATACTGTTCTTGGAGCTTTTCTCCCTGGGCCTCCACTGAAAATGGGCACTTCTTGGCCCAGTGGACTTCCCCGGTAATCAAACTGAAATAAATAAATAAAATAAATAAATAAGTAAGAACCTGATATTTTATCTTTGAGTGAATAAGATAATATTTAAAACTTCTCACTGATTTTAGGCCTTTGTGTTGCCATCGTTATGGCTTTGTCCAGAACTTTTGAGCATAGAAGTTGAACAATATGTGTTTTCATGTTGTTGTTCAATTCTTCATAAAATTTGTGCTTTTCTGGTACTTTGTTGAGGACAGCTGCAATCTTAAATCAGGAAGTAAAATCCAAAAGGACTTGTGCATTTATGTGTGATCAAAACAGTTTGTGTGTGTGTGGGGGGGCATAGCTTAAAATATGCCCCTGGCCCAAGGTACACATAATTCACCACTATATGTAATACCAATTACGGAGAGAGAGAGAGAAAGTGAAGGAGTGCTAAATGGTTTATAACTGTGAAAGCTGTAACATGCTTAGTGCAAACAGCATTGTTTACACATGAAAAAATGTGAAGTTGTGCTGCATTAAAGAAATTACATACATTTCAGGAAAATACCACAGCACATAATGTCTGATTTTCCTACTGTGCCTTGACAGTAAATGGCCTAATTTAAGTACTGTTAACCAAATTCAGGGATGTACCTTATGGTCTGGAAATAGATTTGCAATCTATCTTTATTACAGGGTTTAGTGAAAAATATTTAGTGACAAGCACAGGCATATAATATTTTATCTAACATCATTTTTCAGGCTTCAGAAACTCAGATAAAGAGAAATGTCATTTTACAAGCCAACTAAGAAATGTTTTGATTCTCACATACAATATTTTGCTCTAAAAGTGAGTAAAGTCCTGAGATGCATACTAAACAGTGTGCTAAGTTTTGCGATATAGACTTATATTTCTGATAAAAGGCATGTAGTACCATCCTTAGCACCCTTGATGAACCAGGGAGCACTAAAATGCAACCTAACATGAACTAGTTATCCACTGCTTCCAAAAACTGTAAAATGTACAATGTCAGTAGAGAAACTAACTTATATTAACCAAAATTCTTGGTTTCCTTTTCACTGTGGGCCAGATTTGAAGAGTTGCTATCAATGTAAGCCTGCCTTGATTCCAAAAGACTTGCTCTTATTTTTTTTAATTTCTCCAAGTCTTTTGGGTTTCTAATACCATGACAGGAATGGATCCCATTCCTAAGTCAAAGTACGATTAATATTGATAAAATTAGAATTGTTTCAATCTTTGATGTCAGCCAGAAGTGCTCTTTGCAGCACCGGCAATGTGCCCAGTAATGACTTCTCCTGCAATTTATTTGGCATTACATATATTGGTACCATATCTAAATACAATTGTAGAATCTTTTTTTTAAAAGACCCATTGCTGCTACTACTATGGGACTGTCTGGGTATCTTTCTTCCACATTGTTCTCATTTCTGCCTGCAAATCCTGCCACAAGACACTAGTCACTGGGTATGGCAATTTCAATGATTAATGCTACTTTTGTCTTCTTTTCATGGACAACTATATCAGGTTTACTAGCATCTGCCTTTTGAACTGTTGGTAATGGATGATCCCATGTGATGTAGACTTCATCATTATCTATGATGCTTTTTTGGCTCATGTTTCTAATGTTTTTCAGTCACTTCAGTACCATAATGTTTGCACAATCCCCAGTGCAACAGTCTTGCCACATTATTATGCCTTTCAGTATACAGTCCTTCTGCCATTAATATATCACAACCAGCAATGAGGTGTGCAACTGTTTCCAATTCTGTTTTACAAAACCTACATTTGTCTGTTTCTCCCACATGTTCAATGGACAATGTGTATGTAGTCCACTCTTGTGCCACCAGTATTAATTGTTCATCTCTTGGTTTGAATTCGCCTCTCCTTAACCATTCCGGCATTCGTTCCTGATCAACATGAGGTTCTTCCAGAAGTTTTCTACACTTGAAACTATATTTATGCATTTTCCACATTTCTTGCCTTCTCATCTGGTGCTTCACCTTATATTCTTTTTTTGTTTTTTGACACCTTCAGTTGCTGCCTAATTTTTATCTACTTCTGGTTTGATTTCCATTCCTGCTTGATGCCGATATGCTTCTGTTAGTCTAAGCAGGAAAGTAATTTAAAGTTTATTCTTTAAAACTTTCACTACATTTGGGTCTTTTGAGGTCAGCAGAGATGTGTGTAGTCCCACAATTGCAGATCTATATATGTAATCAAGTTCAAGGAGGCCTATCCCTCCTACAGTATGGAAAATATATAATCATTTGGTGAGCATGAAGCACCTTTCTTGTTTTCCTATCTAATCTATCCAACATGTTTTGGGGCCGGTCAGTCACTCCAAAACTGTAAGTTAGGACAAGAAGAGCAAATTGGTTTATAGCTTGGATTTTGTTCCTAGATATCAATGCTGTTTTCAGGATTAATATATTTTCTAACTAAGGTTTATTCTCATTTGTTCATGTTTTATTGTTGATCCTTCATCAGTTCCCAAATATTTATACACTCCCTCTTGCTCAAGTTCTTTTATATCACATTCTTGTCCCAAACTGATGTTTTCTTGGTGCTGCAGTTTTCCTGCTTTAAAGGTTGCTTTTGCACATTTATCAAGACCAAATGACATTCTTATGTAATCTGAAAAAAGTTTTGACAACTTGCTGTTGTGCTTTCATTTCCTCATCTGATGGGCTATACAGTTTTAAATCATCAGTAAAGACAAGATAACTCTTTACACTGTTTTCTAGGAGTTAAATTATAGCCAAGGCCTAAGCTGTTAGGTAGACAGCCTAATGAGTTAAGGACAAGGCAGAATAGCAGCGGTGAGAGTCACTCTGGAATATTCCCTTTTGAATTTTTATCCCTGGAATAATAATTTGTCCTTTATGATGGCTTAATTGCAAAGTGGTCTGTCCTTCCTCTCAGTGTAAGTGACTTACATTGGATTAAGGCCTATATAAAAACAAGCTTACACCAAGGATCCGATTCCAAAAGACCTGTTCTTAGAGTTCATAGGTAGGTACTAGGCTATCTGCCCGAAGACATTTATAAGCGTAGCCAGAATGTGTTGGCTTTCACCACCCCTTTAGATTAGTTCCCTGTGCCTCTGTCTAGCAGAGCCATTGAAGTGATCCCTGGGGTAAATTTTCCCTTTCCCATCCACTCGACAAGGTTTCTCTTGAAGAGGGTTAACGAGGAGCTCTGCCTAATTTATTTATTTATTTATTTCCAGTTTGATAACCGGGGATGTCCACTGGGCCCAAAAGCCTGTTTTCAGTGGAGGCCCGGGGAGAAAAGCTCCATATTACAAACACATTGCACACTTAAACAATTTACAAACAAGTAAAAAATACAATTTTTGTACAATTGTATTGTTAGCACAGAAAAAAATAGACATACATTTGAAATGCAAAAGAAGTAAATCAGAAGAGAAAGAGGAGGAGCAAGAAATAAAGGAGAAGAAATGCCAGGAGGAGGAAAAAAGAACAATCAGACAAAGATTCATTTTATATTTGTGGTCAAAGATACATTTTACGGTTGTGGTCAAAGATACAGTTGCAAGAAGAGGCATTATAGGCAGTAGGGAAGTGAAGATATAAAGAGTATTTACATAGAGTTTATACAGGGGGAAAAATGATGAAGCTGAGGGTGGGGAGCTGAAGAAAGAGTTGGAAGAAGAGGGGCAGGAGGGCGAATAATGAAAAGGGGAAGTAATAGGATCTAGGTAGTAAGTATACGATTACATTTCCAGTTTTGGGAGAGGTGAGAATGGAGTAGAGATTTGAATTGTTCAGGGCTTGTAGTGATTTGTAGCAGGGGAGGAAGCAAGTTCCATTTTTTTGCTATAGTATAAGAAAGTAGTAGGTGGCCAGGGGGACGTTTAGTGCACTGAAAGAAGATTTTGGTGGGCTGATCTTAGGGGCCTGAGAGGAGTGTAGAAAGGCAAGATATTAGTGCAGGGCAAGCAGTGGGTTTAAAAATTAGTTTGTGGGCAGTAGTAAGTTGGAGGTAGTCAAGATGATTAGGGAGTTCTAGCCATTGAAGACTATGGGGGGAGATGCAATGGTGTGTAGAATGAGTAGAGTTAGTAGCGAATTTGGCGATTTTGTTGTAGCAACTTTCTAGTTTTGAGGAGATAGAAGCAGTGAGACTGATTAGAAGAGGAGCACCATACAATAAAGAAGGTAGAAGGAAAGTGGAGGTGAGGGTTTGTCTTGTAGCTAATGATAGAAAGGGAGTGTTTCTATAAAGCATGCCGAGCTTCTGATGGGTTTTTTTATGTTTAGTTGAATATGAGTATTAAATTTCAGGTGTTCATCAATGGTAACACCAAGTAGTTTGGCACAAGTAACAACTTCTATTGAGGACTGGTAGAGGCTGGTGATCTTGAAAGAGTGCTTGTCAAGTGGGAGGGCTTTTGAGGGGGAAAAAAGAATGATATGGGATTTATTGGCATTAAGGAAGAGATAGTTTTGAAGCATCCAATTCTCTGTAGTTGTGAAGGCCAATTGGGTCTTGGCCTGGAGCTCGGGAAGACTAGAGGCTGAGCAGACTAAAGTGGAGTCGTCTGCATATTGAACTATTTGAGAGTTTGGAATTGCAGAGTGAAAATCTTTGATGAAGACATTAAAGAGCATTGGTCTGAGAATAGAACCCTGTGGAACTCCGGTAGGGGTAGGAAGGAAGGTAGAGGTACCTGTTTGCCATTTCACAGCTTGAGATCTATCTGAGAGATAACTTTTGAACCAAGAAAGGGAATCTAGGGGAGAGATTGAGGTTAGAAAAGTGATTAATAAGGTGTGTGTGGGATACAGTGTCAAATGCCTTGGAAAGGTTGAGAAGAACAGTGGAGACAATATCTCCAGAGTCACGGGCAAGGTTGACAATGTCTAAGAAAGAGACGAGGGCAGTTATGGTACTGTGGCCAGGACGGAAACCGTGTTGAGTAGGGGTGAGGAGTTGGTTATTGAGGAGGTGGGGCATGAGTTGCAGGTGGATACATTTTTCAAGGACGTTTGAAATTGGGTAAAGAATGGCTATTGGGCGGAAATTAGAAATACTGTTATTTTTGCCTCCTTTATGAAGGGGCAGGATGTAGGCAGTTCGCCATAGTTTGGGAACATAAGATTCCTGGATGGATCTATTGATGAGAATGCTGATGGATATGGCGATACCATCTGCAGCGAGCTTGAGAAAGAGTGAAGGGATATTGTTGGGGGCATTGGAGCATGGCTTGAGTTTGGAAAGAAGTTTTTTTGATACAGGTGGTTGAGACAGGTTTTAGATAAAAAGTGGGAGGGGGTTTAGGGGAGCAGGAATGGGGAGAGTAGGGGGAAGTGGGCTTAGGGGTAGGTGAGGGGTGGATTTGGTGAAGGTTTTAGTAAGTTCAGCTATAGAGTTGGTAAAGAATGAGTTAAAAAGAGTTGCTATTTCTGTGTTGGTCTTATTGTTGTCGGGACAGGGATTGGATTTAGTACCAGGGTGTAAAAGAGAGTTGATGGAATTCCAGAATTTTTGGGGATTTTTTGAGAGGGTATACTGTAGTTTGGTGTAGTACGATTTTTTATCTTTTGTGATAAGTTTTTTGGTGAGATTGCGGAGTTGCTTAAATTGAAGGAATGAAGCTGGGTGTTTATTTTTATTGTAGAGTTTCCATGTTTTGTCCCTTTGTAGCATGAGAGTTTTAGTGTCCTTAGTTAGCCAAGGGGCAGAGTTGTATTTTATTCGTTTTGTTCGAGGTGGGGCTTGGGAGTTTAGGATTCTAAGGAAGGTAGTATTGCAGACGTCTAAGGCCTCATCTAGAGGAAGAGTTTTTAGGATATCCCAATTTGTTAGTTTAAGGGTTTCAGAAAATATAGAAGGGTTGAAGTTAGTGAGGTTACGAGTGTGGGCATATTGGTGTTGGTGAGGGAGGTGTTGGGCAGCTCGGTGAATAAAGGCTGGAAGATGATCACTTACTGAGTGAGGTAGTATACCAGAGTCAGAGATCTTATTAGGGTGTCTGACTAAGATCCAGTCCAGGATGGACCCTGGTAATGTTCTTTATTAGTTGAGTAAAATTATAAAGATCGATAGTGTGGGAGTATTGTTATAATTTTATTCCAGTCAATGTTGACATCACCTAGAATGTAAGTCTCAAGTTTGATGTTGTTTGAAGCCCATAAGAGAATATTCTGTAGGGTGGAAGTGTTGTCACCAGGGGGAATATAGATGGCTATAATACAGATACTTTTAAAGTTGTTCATTTTGAGGATTCCTACGATTAGTTCGGCATTATTAAACTGAGGAATGGGATTCTGGTAAGGGCAGAGATTCAGCAGGCAGTTGTAGATTAAGGCTACTCCACCTCCTTTTTTGTTTTGGCGGTTGAATCGAAGAGCTTGGAAGCCAGGTGGTATAATCTCAGAGTTAGTAATGTGTGGTTTTAGCCACGTTTCTGTGACTGCTACTATGTCAGGTACAAGTGTGATTTAGCCAAGCATGGAAGTTTATTTTGTTATTTATACTCTGGGTGTTAATGGTAATGAACTTAAGGTATTTATGGCTGTATCTAATAGAGGAGGTAGTGGGAGAGCAATTATTACTGGATGTGGGCCCAGGGTTGGGGTGGATGTCACCTGCAAGAGCAAACCAAGAAGAGGGAGAGAGGAGTTGAAACTTTGGATTGTGACATGAAGTTAGAGGGAGATACAGTTTTGATTTGGTAGGAAGACATTTTAAAGAAACTGTAAGGAGTTTTAATTTAAAGTAATGAAATGTGTTTGGTTGAAATAGGGAGGGGGATATTAAGTAAAAGTGGAGTGTCAAAGAGTGGGGAAGGGAGAGAGTGGAGGTGGAGGGGAGGGAGAATGAGGGGGGTAGTTTGGTAGAAGAATAGGAGGTTGCATTATAGAGAGTTATTAGGAGGAGACTACATGTAGAGGAGGTGAGCTGAAGTGGAAGAGTCATGGTTAAATAGAGTAGGATAGATTTTAGAGGAGAAGGCAGAGTAAATGGGAGAGAGTTTGGAGATGCAAGGAAGAGGAGTATATGTGAGAGTGCAGTCAGGTAAGGGATAGTGAGGGGGAGGGGTAACCAACTGAATTGCAGCTAGGAGGGGGAGGGGCAAAGAGATGGGATCGGCTGAGGGGAAATGGGGAGGAGATTCAAGTGACTATAAAGGTAAATGCACTGGGAATGGGTGGGATTTGGAGGTAGGGTATGGGGGGCAGAGTGAGCCCGGAGGGCGAACGGAGCGGGTAAAGCCATTGAAGGAGAGAGCCCAAGGAAAAAGTATCAGTGGAGAGCTGAATTGGTAAGGTAAGTTTGGGGATGGGTAGAAGGTAAAGGCCTAGGTAGTAGGGATAGTAGACAGGGAAAAATAAGTGAATTAGAGTACAAGTAGAAGGAAAGAAAAAGATATAGGGGCAGCAGTTCTACAATTTATATAAAAACTGCAAGTCTAAGGGATGTGTTTTGAGTCAGTTGGGTAAGACTGGGAGAAGGGCTCCACCTAGTGGACAAAAGTTATATAGTGAAGAATAGTTTCTTATGGAAGGTAGCAGGTCTGGGAAAGTACAAGGGAGGAAGGATTTATGTTTAAAGAACAGAGGACACAAGAGGAGAGAGGGTATGCAAGAAGTTAAGGAAAGGCTTAGGCTGCTGGTTGACCTAGCTAGGGAGTGTACATAAAAAACCTGGAGTATCTAAACAGATTTAAATTTAGTACAGTCAGATTGTATTAGGAACACATACTTTCTTTTGTTTTTCTTCTTAGAGGGACTGTTGCACAGGGAGGTTAAGGTTCAATTCCTCAGTTTAGGTAATGGACAGTAGAAGATATGGTGGGTGAAGGATGGTGGTCAGCAGCGACAGGGCAGTCTCCCACTGGAGGACAATACAAGCAGGTTGGACAGCTGGATAAATAAAAGAAGAGAGAAACAAGAGGTAAAGTAAACAGAATATTAGGCACACTAAGTAGAAATACTAGGTACTGATATTCAAAACCTAGGCAATATTATCACTGTTCTACATATATAATATAACAAAAGACAACTAAAAAAAACAGACTTTTCCAGTAATATAGTCAGTAATAGATTTGGTAGACTCCGAATAATGTCATACAATTGCAGCAATGCCACTCTGTAAGTGGAGAAATACAATTTGCATTTAACAGAGACTAAGGTAAGGAGCAAAGAATGTTGTTCGAGTGCAGGCAAAGGCAGCATAAATATAGGTAGGAAAACATGGGCGCCAAATTAACATGGCTTATTCAAAGTCAAAAAGTATTTACAGTACAAATCAGAATAGGACCTTTATATACTGCAGGAATGTACATTTCAAAAGCAAAGTTCCTGAAACAAGATCGCCAAGAGGCTATATTAGCTTGGGGGTTGTTAACGTACAAGAAAGCAACAGTGCAGCATCACCAATAGTTCTAATGTTTGTCATTACAGTCTATTCAACAGTATTCTTCGGTAAAAGTAAGGGGTAGGGCTAGGATTCTGCCTCGCTATTCATATGTAGCAGTTTAAAGCAAAGTATTTATTCTAAATAGGTTATTCAAATGTAATCTTCAGTAGCAGTAATGTATAGGGCTAGTATTCAGCCTCGCTCTTCATGTAAGGCATTAGTAGTTTAAGTAAAGCGTTTATTCAACAAGGATAGCAGCGGAGACTCAAGCCGCTATTCACAATACAGTATATCCATTCCAAGAGCGGGAACGCAAACCCAGGTAACTGTAGCCATTGACAATTCCCAAGTTCACTTATACAGAAAGAAAAATATGCTCCCCAGTGTGGAAAATCCAAATGTTTTAGCATAAGAGAAGATTACAAGTGTATAAAGCAATAATCCTTTATAAACAATGACAGTTCAAACAAAATATAGCAGTGGTGCCTCTAGCTTCTGAGTGTATAAAGCAAAAACATTTAAATTCTAATCATCAGTAAATAGAAGCAGAATGGCATACAACTATTTACGATAGAGTATATCCATTTCACGTGCAGGAACACAAACACTGGTAGCCGTTAGCGGTGAATAATGCATAGGAACATTTAGCGTAGCTAATGGTTGCTACCAAAGCAAATAAAACAATCTATCTTCGCACAATTAAGTGGAAGGATAGGATAAAATGAAAATAGCTAGTAGATTCAGCAGGGTTCACCTTAATTAAAGTATGGATTCCGAAGCCAGGGATGCACAGCAGCTGAGAGGTAGACCAGGGGAAAAAAGATGGCGTCACATGGGACAAGGAATATTTATAAAGTCAGGGAGGATGTAGGAGGGAGGGGGAGGAGAAAGAAAAAGTGGGTGAGGGCAGGTAAAGACCGGAAGTAACTAGGGCTTTGCAATAGACCGAGAGGGCAGGGAGGGAGCCAATAAAGCAGCTACAGTAGGTAGTTTAGACTGTCCAGCTAGAGTTAGTCATGAGGGTATAGATAGGAGAAACAGAAGGCAAGAAACAAATGGGGCCAGGAGCAAAGTAGCTATTGCTAAGAGGGAGCAGTGGGAAGGAAAGAGAGAAGAAGAGACAGGGTCCAGTCTACTGAAGGAGAGAGCCCAAGGAAAAAGTATCAATGGAGAGCTGAATTGGTAAGGTACGTTTGGGGATGAGTAGAAGGTAAAGGTCTAGGTAGTAGGGATAGTAGACATGGAAAAATAAGTGAATTAGAGTACAAGTAGAAGGAAAGAAAAAGATGTAGGGGCAGCAGTTCTACAATTTATATAAAAACTGCAAGTCTAAGGGATGTGTTTTGAGTCAGTGGGGTAAGACTGGGAGAAGGACGCCACCTAGTGGACAAAAGTTATATAGTAAAGAATAGTTTCTTATGGAAGGTAGCAGATCTGAGAAAGTACAAGGGGGGAAGGATATATGTTTAAAGAACAGAGGACACAAAAGGAGAGGGTATGCAAGAAGTTAAGGAAAGGCTTAGGCTGCTGGCCAACCTAGCTAGGGAGTGTACATAAAAAACCTGGAGTATCTAAACAGATTTAGATTTAGTACAGTCAGATTGTATTAGGAACACATACTTTTGTTTGTTTTATTTTTCTTCTTAGAGGGACTGTTGCACAGGGAGGTTAAGGTTCAATTCCTCAGTTTAGGTAATGGACAGTAGAAGATATGGTGGGTAAGGATGTTGGTCAGCAGTGACAGGGCAGTCTCCCACTGGAAGACAATACAGGCAGGTTGGACAGCTTAATTAAAGTATGGACTCAGAAGCCAGGGACGCACAGCAGCTGAGAGGTAGACCAGGGGGTTGGAATCTTGTTCCAGAGCATGGGAAGTCTCTGGGACAGGAATCTATCCCTCCAGCATGTCCTATTTATTGTTGTGGTGAGGTTTAGATCCCTGGAGTGTGTGGCTCGAGGGGATATGGTTTTCTTTAGGTGGAGCATGTCCATTAATTCTGGGTTGGACATGGCCTTGTATGTCAGACAGAGATCACCTCTGAGTAGGTGATATGCAACCGAGTACAGCTGGAGTTTCTTCAGTCGAGCTGCATAGGGCATCTGCTTGAGGCCAGTTATCCTCTTGGTGAGGAACGTCTGTGGTCTTTCCAGTTGTTGCAGGTGTCTTGTAAGGTACATTCCAAATGGGGCATTGTACTCTATGATGGGTCTGATGAGTGATGCGTAGAGGGGCCCAATGACCTGTTTTGATCTGTATGCAAACCCTTTTGTGATTAGGTGGGCCACATAGAAGGATTTTCTAACCACTTTGGCAATGTGATTATCAAAGGAGAGATTACTATCTACTTGGGTCCCCAGATCCCTTATTACGTCTTCTGTATTTAGGGGGCTACCACCTATGTGGTAGTTTGTGGGTAATTTGTTTTTTCCAAAGGGGATGACTATGCACTTTTTGGCATTTAGCTTGAGACCATAGTTTTGACACCAGGTACCTGTCTCAGTGAGACCCATTTGGAGGATGTCTGTGTCAGCCGGAGAGTCAATTATAGCCCCTGGTTTGCAGTCTTCTGTGAACTTGGTGAGCCATAGTCCTGCGCTTGCCTATACCTCTGAGAAGTATATGCCGAACAGGAGGGGTCCTAGGACTGAGCACTGGGGAACGTCAGGTTTAGAGTCAGACCTAGCTCTTGCAACTCTTACCATGTGGGTTCTGTCCATGAGTCAGTTGGCAACCCATCTCATGATGTAGGGGTTTATGTTCAGGCTGGTGAGCTTGTCTATAATACCTGAGTGGGGAATAGTGTTGAAGGCCTTTGCGAGGTCTAGGTAGGCTGTATGAACCACCTTTCCCTCGTCTATAGCCTTGGTAACTGTCTCAAAGAATTCCACCAGGTTTAGAAGGCATGATCTGCCCTTAACAAAGCCGAACTGGGTTGGGTCCAGTGTTTGGAGGTTTCCAGTGTCTCTGTTAATGAGATCCATAATGATGCGCTCCATAGCTTTGCAGACCAAGCTAGTCAGGCTTATAGGGTGATAGTTCCCGGGGTCCATTGTGGCTCCACCTTTCTGGAGTGGAATAACCATTGTTGTGCGCCACTCTGTGGGCATATAGCCTGTGGAGAGGCTGAGTTTAAATAGTGTGTTTAGGTGAGGCATTAGTTCATCTTTGAGCTTGTGTAGGATGCAGCCAGGGACACTGTCTGGTCCCATTGATGCTGTGTTTTTGGCTTTGGAAAGGGCTGTTTTAACCTGAGTGTCTGTAATTTCAGGGGCACTACATTCTTCTGGTATAGTTATGGGCCCTTTTGGGGGTGAAGTTTGCAATGAACCTGTCTGCCAGGATGTTAGCTATATCAGCCATTCCGCACTAACTCTAAGCAGATCTGAGAATTGCCACTTAGATTCTTGACATAGCTAAAGAATGCCTTGTGGTTATCTTTGGAGTCCATGGCAATTTTTCTTTCGAAGCTAGCCTTGGATGATTTTATGTGGGAACATAGTTTCTTGCTGATACTGATCAGAGATGTCTTCCCTTCTTGGGATTTTACTCTTTCCTGTACTAGTTTCCTCCTTCTATTGTATAGCTTGTTTATGGCAGGGGTCCACCAGACTGGTTTCCTTTTCTTGGAGGAGTGAGTCTTGGTTTTGTTTGGAATAGCACGATCCATGCATTTTTGTAGGTGCCCATAGAGTGCATTAGTAAAGGATTTTGCAGCTTGGACAGCATTATCCTTTAGCATGGGGGTTTGAAGCTTCCCACCTCGGTCTTAAGTAACGTGAAGTTTGCTTTTGAAAAGTTTTTCACAGTGGTTTCTTTGACCGGGGGTGGTGGCGGAATGTGGATATGCAGAGTGATTAGTTCATGGTCAGATCTAACCAGCGAGGAGTTGACCTCCGGTGTGGAACACCTGTCGCCCATGTTGGTGATGACCAGGTCCAATATGTTGTCACCTCTGGTGGGGGTGTTAACCAGTTGATCCAGGGTGTTTGAGTTTATAAATTCTAAGAAATGTTGGACCAGGGAGTTCGTATTTGAGTAGTTCTCCCAGTTAATGTTTGGATAATTGAAATCACCCAATATCAGGGTGTTTGGTAGGACCTTTATGTTTCCCAGTGGTTCCAGAAATGTGGAGTGGGGGTCCTGGGACATGGTGGGTGATCTGTAGCAAGCTATAATTTGAATAGCAGTTTTGCCCGTTGTTAGTTGCAGGTGGATGATCTCTGAAGCATCGTGCTGTACCACTAACCTGGAGGTGTGGGTATCCTTGATGAATATGGATACTCCCCAGCCTTTTGTATTTTGGTCTGGGTTTTGTGGCCGAAATGTATGGTATGAGTTGTAGCCTGGTAGTGCTGGGGTGCTATCTGGAGCCTTAAACCAGGTTTCTGTTACTGCACATATATCAATTTTCTACATACTGAGGAGTGCCTTAAGTGCATGCATTTTGAGGCTTAGACTTCTGGCATTGAGCAGCATTACCCTCAGTTTTTTGTTACTTGTGCTATTTACTGCGGTGGGTTTGTCTTTTGAGCCTTGCCTAAAAAAGGCACTATGGCGATGGCAAGACCTTTGGCCAGTATTCGAAAGCCTAAGGGTGACAGGTGCAAGCCATCTCTAGCAAAGCAGCGTGGCTTATCAAGCATGTCATCTCAGGCTGACATACACTGGATCCCCTTTGAATGACACCAGAAGCATGACCAATTGTTGAAATTGATCATTTTTTCTCCATACCGTGGTATCATTCTTGGTGAGGGTAGGATGCTACTCAGGGTCGTCATAACAACCTGGGCTACGTGATCAGAGAGCTCCTCCATGTCTCTTTTCATATAGTCCAGGGGAGGTATGGCTGAGGTCATTCACACCAACATGGATAATGACAGATTCATATTTGTACGTTTTCTGGAGTGACCTGAGTGCTTGTGTTAGGTGGCGGATCCTGTCAGCCTTAAGGGCTGTGATTGTGTAGCACACTGGTTTTGTGAAGTATGTGTTTCATGGTTTGTGTTGGGGTGTGGAGGTTGCTTGGATGTCTGCTTTGGAGGTCTCTCTTGCTTTTGCAGATTTTTATTTAGAGCCTCCGAGTATGTTTTTGTGTATTTATGTGTGTTTTTTGCCACTGCTTGTTTCATAGGTCTATGTGAGACTGGTGGTGTGATGCAAGTAATTCCCTTCTCCTCTTGACTGCCTGGTCCAGTCTTGGGTTGAGAGAGCTTAGCCTCCAGTTTGTCTGTATAATTGCATCTCCCGCATGTATTAGTGTTTGTTTGGTGGAAGGAGGAGAGGGTTGTCTGTGTACATGAGGCAATTGTAACATTGCCTCAAAATGGCCAGATTCACCAGTTGGACTGGAGAGTACACCTGAAGCTGCCCTTTGGACATGCCTGGATAGGTTCAGTGAACTGTTTTACTGATTGGCTGGTAAGGTCGAATAGAGAGCCTTGTCCTTCTCTACGTTATAGGGGGGTCTAGTGCTAAGGTTTATTAGTGCTTGCTATGAGTTTTGGGCAAATGCAGTGTTGAGAAGTGAATGATTTGAGTGCTTAAGTTGAAAGTTTGTATAGTTCCAAGGGAAAAATTGAAGAGTAGACTTTGTGGAGCCGGGAATAGTTATACCCTAGCTAACCGGTGCTGCCCGGCATGCAAAACCACGCAAATGCAGGTTTTATAGCAGGGAAATGAAAGAGATAAAAATTAGCCCAGAATGGCCAATAAACTACTAATTACTGGGCTGAACCCACTCCTCCAGGGACAGATAGGATGCACAAAGCTCCCTCTCTCACAGTGAACAAAGAAACTTCCTTCTATCCAAGTAAGGTATGGGCAAACACAGAAACTTGTAACACAGCCCTGAATTCAGCACTAACCTGAAAACTGGACTAAACTAGCTTAGAAAGGTGGGAAAACAAGTATATATATTTTTTTCAGAAAATAAAGCAGATACAATCAAAAAAACACTTTAAATGCACAGAAATGGCTATCACACTTGAGTGTGTGGCCTACAACAGTTAAACAGGTAATATAAACACAAAAATGACTTTGTTAAAGTGCAGGCAGTAAAATAAGTACAATATGTAGCTGAAACAAGCTTTTTAAATCACAGAAACTCCAGAAAATTGGCGTTTTAGGTGGAATTAGCTAAAGGCAGTAAGAAAATGCAGAAAAATTATACTTATTAAACTGAACCCCACTCTCAGTCCACAATGCAAAAGACAACAATAATTATAACTAGTATTCTACCTGCATATACTGGCGTGATGTGATCTTCCCTAGAGATTTGACTGGTTGATATAAAGCAGTAACAGAGGCAGGATCTCATTAATGAAAGAATGTAAGAAATAATTTGTTATAAAACCAAAGTAAGTCCTGAAACATTTATTAGAGAAGAATAAATAACAAAAGAGAGAAGATGGTAATTCTGAGGTTAAAAAGAAGCAAACGAAAAATCTGGTGTGTGCAGCCCTATAAAAACTTGAAAAGAGATGAGATGCCTTTCAACTAGGTGTAGAGCTAATGAACCTCACTCAATAAATGTATTACCCATTTATCTGCTGTTTTATACACTGTAAGAAGTGTTTGATGTACAGGATTATGACTTTTCATAACGCTGTAATGTCATTCATTAAAATGGGGCAGCATATGTATTCAGCATCTTAAAAACACTGAATTATTATTTAATACTTTTTCAGCTTATTATTTATAGTTCATGTGCAATGTGAAAAGCGACATATATTTAAAACACTTGTTAAAAACCTGGTTGCACATTCTAGAATGAGGTTTCATCATCTTCCTCAACAAGATGATGAAACCTCATTCTAGATTCTCTGTTGCTAACACCCTGCAGTGTCAGACTGATGAGCAGCAGCAATCAGATAGTTTGTAGGCATGTGAAACTCATAAAATGCAGCTGCCGTATTATGGATATTTATTAATCTGTCTCAGGAAAAGGAATCACTCAACCAAGCATTTCCTGGTGTGAAATGGTGACAAATTCCACAGTCCTGAAAAGCACAATTCAGTACATAGAATGATAAAATGAAGAGACCGTACTACAGAAAAATAAAGAAACCCAAAAAATATCACAGTGGGACAAAAGAGATAATGTATCATAGAAAATGTTCTTCTTTTGTGGTCCTTGTTATCTTTGTCTTTATTATTATGGATGCAACAAATAATTCAGTTGGATAAAAGATGAGCTACAAAGGTGACTATACCATCTGTACTGCAACTAAACAAAAAAAAGTAAACATTTTAACTTCATACTGTACACTCATACCAGAAGCTTGTAAGAGCTATGTCAGTTCATACTTAACAGTCTTAAATTTAATGATATCCTGTATGAATAGCCAACCATAGCTGACGCTTTCTTACAGGACTGTTTCAAACTCTGTAAACAGTTACTAAAGGGCCAAACCCTACTATTTGTAGTAGTATTAATTTTACACAGTATAACTGAGTACCCTTTGTAAGAGCCTTAGGGTAGCTGACTGGTGGCAGTGTGATTACCTCAGAGTGTGGCCAGAAAGGGACACAGCTAGTAAATCTGTGTCTGCTTTTCCCAGGTGTGTATGTGTGTGTGAAACTCAAATGTCCAAGTGTGTGTGTCAGCTACTGGGAACGGGGACACAGAGATCCAAAGTGGTCACTGTGGAGTTTTGTATGGGCCTGGAGAGGGAAAGAGTCCAGCCCCAGGTCTGGAGCATGCTCCTCCTGTATGCTCTTAAGGGAAATTGTGCTTGGTGAGGGAACTGCATCTGAAAATACTGTGGGAATCAATCTTTGCTCTTAGTGACCATCTCTCACCGGAGTCGGTGGCAAGGATTAAGGCTCCTTCATTGCTGGCCCAGAGTAGGGACCCGTCACAAAGTATTTAATGTCCTTGTTGTGTAGTCATTGGTGTGGTTGACCAAGTTTGTTAATCACTTCAAGTGGAAACTGCTATCTACTTATCTATTAATACCAAACATCTCAAGCAAGAGCTGGAATATGCACATACAAAATGGTTTCTAATTAAATGCAAAAAGTACAGAATTGTACCTCTTCCAAAATAACTGTTCTCTCTTTTATAAATGGCACTCCTTTTCAGACTGCCAATCATCATAAGAGATGTAGCTTCCTATGTGAACAATTATCTGTCATTCAGTTATTGCGTTTCAGTCATAGTCTGGAAATCTGCCTGTCTGATCTAATTAATTTCCATGGGAATATCTTCAAGATCCAAAGAAGTCATCCTGCTACTGTACTCTTCCCTTATTGGATCCACCATTTAATGCATGCCTTCTTTATTAAGTATAAATCAAATTGTACTACTCAAATAGAAAGACCCCAAAGATATCTTACCAATAAAATTCAACTGTCATGATAGATTAGCACAACTCTCTTTATACTCTGTAGCCTTCAGGTGACTTGTCTCACTTTTCAAACCATGAAAGAGCAAATATCATTTGATCTCCTATGTCTTTGCAAAAACAGTACACCAATAAACAAGATTTGCTATAGGTCAGACAAAGAATGAGTATGACTACCATTAAGGTTAGTCATAGTGATTGGATAGGCAAGCATGGGCGTGTACAGTCCTGCCCAGTTTGGAAAGTGAGTACTATTAAATTCTTCTAAAGAGTGAAATTAACTTTTAAGCATCTCTACTTAAAGGTGTATATGGCTAGGCATCTTATAGTCCAAGTAATGTCTTTCCAAGTATTGTTCTTATGTTCCTAAAAAGAATTGCCCTTCTGGACATAATCACATTGTTCATAGGATAAAAGTTCTTATAGATTAAATGTCAAAAATGCATTCCAAAATGTTATGAAATTTACAGCTTAGGACTTCTTTTTCAAAGTCTAATAAAATGTGAAAAAAAATATGCATATTTCATTTATTAACTAACTGTTGGGAAGAAAATACAAAAAAGAGAAAAGAAAATTGCAGAGCTACTTCACATGAAGGGATTGTTTATAGTGGCAGATTTACAGTGGGACATTCATTGCTGACATAGGCTACCTTCTATATTTCACATTTTTTATATAGATTCTATGGCTTAAATTGAAAGGAATGGATATCATATGTATTACTAATATAAACATTAATACTAGGGAACAGGTTACTCAAACCTAAAACAATGTACTAGGTGGAAAAGGTGATATTATACATACTGATGACATTGTATTAGCAAATTATAAAATATGTGACAAAGTATGGAAGAGTTCCCCTTGTGTCAATAATGGGATACTCACACTGGAATATTAAGAACCCCTACAATTCTTTGTAAACGTTTTTTGTTACATTTCAGTTATTTTAATTTTTATTATTGTAGGCATTAATAGGTCCATACATGTTTACATACTTCAGCTACAAAAGAACAATTCAAAGTTGTTACAAAACTTCACAAAAAGCGAAAAACGGAGTTAGAAAATACAAGGAATGAACTGCCTTTTTAAAATGCATAAATCTTGCCTCCAAAAGAAATTCTGTCACTAAAATATAATTGCTAAAGCAGCTGCATTTCTTTTGCATATTTACATTACACCTCAGTGTTATACAAGTAATTGCATTTTATTTATTTATTTTATTATTTATTTATTTACAGTTGTTGACCAGGAGTGTTGGACTGGACGTAGGTCCATTTTCAGAGGAGGCCTGGGGAGAAAAGCTCCACAGTTAAGATATACAGACAGTAGTTATATTGGATTTACATAGCAATTAACAATTTGCTCAACATAGCAATTAATTACAAACATAGTTGCAGATGAAGAACATAGTACATCAGTAGACAACTAGAATCTTTATCATCTGCAAAGTACATACCAGACATTAACAATTGTTACAATAAGAAGTTCCTGTTGTACAAGTAGTTAGGCGTATGAGCACCCGTGAGCTTGCTAGTAACAAATGCTACATTATAAAGAGAGACATTTCAAATTGCTGAACCACATTAGTAGGAAGAAAACATTTTGATTTAAAGTATAAAAGCCCAGGCTTTTCACAATGATATAAAGCTTAAAGATTCTTAAAGAGAAAAAATGTAGTTTTATATATTGTTTAATATTGTGTGTATCTCTGCCACCCCAGCAATGAATTGAACTACCAATTCATTGAACGTCCAATTCAGCAGAATAAATGCTTGCTATAAGCACTGTTTGTACATGTATTGTAATGCAGTGTGCTAGTGAGGGATAATTTTTAAATGTATTCCTAACTTCACTAGGAGACAAATATATTTAGACCTATGTGGATAAGCCAAATGCAATACATTTTATAAGGGATATCTAAGAGAAGATTGCATCTCTACTCACAGAAACACTGAAAATAGTCTACATTATTTATTTATTCAAGGCAGTTTCTTATTGGGGATATGCAAGATATTTGCAGTCAAATGGGATGTAATTGTCTCTATGAGTTGAGCAAGAAGGCAGCTTTAAATTAGCCAAAATTATCAACTGTCTATAATGGAAACTATAAACTCAGTAGTCTGAGAAAGATTTTTTTAAAAACAATGAACCGAGCAGTCTAAAAAGGTAATGCAGTCACAAGTGTATTTTTAAATGACAGTTTCAGACCCAAAGACACTAAGTGCAGCAAGATGTTTAGCACTTCCCACAACATTGATTGTGCTGGGACTGTTTTTCTGGGAAAGATCTTTCATTTAAAGGGACATGCATTGTTTATTTTAGCTTTCTTAATTCAGTTCTTTAAGTTAACACATTATTAATTCTTCTGACAGAATTAAAGTAGGGTAATATAACTCATGAACCATCCATTCTTAAACTATATGCTTTATTCTGGTAATATACTTTTCACCTAATAAACATAAAACACCATGTCCCTGTTGTATACTGTCTGGAGCCTTGTGATACAGGGTAGAAGAAATAAGTACTAAGTCGGTCTGGCCCAGAAATTAATTACAACTTCATTATTAGTGTAGATCCAGCAGTGCAATTCTTAGCTTTATGCATTTATTAATCAATATTCTTATACCACTATGACTCAGTGATTATACTTCTCAGCCTCTTAGCGCAAGAAATCTGGGCAAAGCTTGATGAAATGGGGACAAATGCCCAAAAATAGGGACACATTTTAAATAATCTAGCAACTTTCTAAATTTATAAGAGAATAACAGGGTTTGTGTTAACAGGGTTTGTGTTAACACACATTTTCTGAAGGTCTCTTTCTGAAAGTCAAATGTATGTCATTATTTAAGGACTTCAATCCTCAGATCATCCAAGTGATTTACCAGAAAACCACAAATTTTATGAGGAACAGACCAAAAATATGAGTAAAAAATCTGGACAGCTGAGAGGTATGCCAGTGATCAAATGCCATTGATATAAGAAAGAATGACAGAAGGACACACTTGTCTGGCAGTTATTGCAGAGGGTTAAGGCTATGAGCTATTAATGAGCTACCTCCTGTGGTACAGAGTTTGATTCCCTCGGCCTTTATCTGCCTTCTCAGTGACCTTGAGCAAGTCACTTCACCAGGCAGTGCTTTGGTGTAATTTGGAATTTGGGTTAGACTCCTTAATGTTCTGATGGACAACATACCTATGAATCATTGCCATCCTATGTACGGTAAAGTAAAGTAAGGACAGCCTCAAACCCCTTTTGCTGGTATTCTGGAGTGTAAGTGTAATAGCCAGTTATCCATCTTAGAATGAGATCTGGGTGCTCCGGTTTCCTGCCACATTTTCAAAGACCTGCATTTGGAACATTTCTCCCCGGGCCTCCACTGAAAATTGGCTTTGTTCCAAGTTGGACTTTCCAGGTAAACAAATATTAAATAAATGAGCGATTCATTTCTTTAGCGTCACACCTTCTGAAATCCAAAGAGTCATCCTAGAGGCTCAAGATATATTTACAGTGACCATAACTACTTGTGTTCAAGTAAGACTGATAGAAAATTACTCTTGCAGTTCAGTAGTATTCTAACACGATTTTTCAAAGTAAGAACACACTACAACACATCCCATCCCCTGTATAAGTCTGTCAACTCTTTAGGATTTATATTCTATTCTGAGTTATGCCCTTTGCTGTGATATTTTGCTATGCGTAAGGCCTGGGCAGTAGTTGAAATTAATTTATACTGGATCAGTGTATTGTCCAAGTTAACAAACATTAAATACATGTATAAAAAAATACATTGATGACTTTAAAGTACCTTATGACTAAGGTTGGCTGAATAATCCATGTGTTGCCTAACATTATAATAGTAAATATAGTTTGCATTAGTGCCTATCTTGTTACATACTGCCAGAGCGATTGTCTAATTAATCTGTTTTAATTCTGTGTAAATTTAAATAAAGTAATAAAATGAATATCTAAACAGCACCATGCCCAGGGAGCTCAAGGCAGTGGATCATCTGCTGTATGATGCAAGAGCAAGAGATGACTTGTCACACATCTACAAGCCACTATGTGTGTCATGGGCATTTGTTGTACCCATCTTTGTACTTGATACAGAATTCTAACATTTGCATTTTTTTTTCCTTTTTGTAGGAAACTATTAGATGATGAAATATTCTGTTAAAAAGATGCAGCTTGTGGGTGAAGGGTAGTGAATAAACAGAAATGTGAGGAAGCAGTTATTTGCTGAGTTAGTGGTACATGACATCATATGCCCTCCATAGAGGTGATAGGTATGGAAACAAAATACAAGTGGTACTTTATTTTATAAAAAAGACATATGACATCAAGAAGGCACCTTTTGTAAATTGCAAATTGGAAAGTTTAACAAGAAACAATGGAATCATTTTTCAAGGAAAGTGTAACCAGTTGTTAAATCAACCTTCCTAAAAAGGTTATATGGTCAAAAACAACAGAAGTCCAGAACACATTGTGATCACCATAAAATAATTCTAATAAGATTTGGAGAAAATAAGTTGTTGATTCAGAAGGATCTACTGTTTATCCATCATGCAGAGAAAAAAGACAAAAAAATAGTTGGTATAAGTAGCTATCTGCCATGCCATCTGAGTTTGTGTTTCAGTGCAAGACTGAATAACCTTACCTTAGCATTCTAGGACAGAGTGCATGTATATGCAATGAGTACATTGTGTAATTACACAGAAATATGTAGTAGGACTTGAATTCTTAACTAACTACCTTTGCATTTGTAATTTTTTTCTAGCCTCTAATGATGCACTGCAGAACATGTGCATTAGTAACAAGCTCGGGTCATTTGACAGGAAGCCTGCAGGGTGACAGAATTGACCAAAGTGAATGTGTGATACGAATGAATGATGCACCCACAAAGGACTATGGGAGAGATGTGGGCAACAAAACTAATGTTCGAGTAATTGCACATTCTAGCATTCAGCGGATACTACGGAACCGTAGTGAACTCTTAAATGGGAGCCAAGGCACTGTATTTATTTTCTGGGGTCCTAGCACTTACATGAGGAAAGATGGGAAAGGACATGTTTATAACAATCTACGAATAATGAACCAGATATTACCACATTTAAAGGTATATATCATCACCCGTCACAAGATGATACAAGCTGACGAACTCTTCAGAAGAGAAACTGGGAAAGACAGGTATGAGAAATTGCCTTCAAATAGGTATCAAAATGCTATTATCAAAGTAAAGTACCGAGTACCTTTAGTTGCCAGTAGTAATTAACTTTATCTGTTCATTGATAAATATGTAGATCAGTGATTTGTCTTCTGTTTTGCATAACTTCAATAAAAATCTAGTTATTTTTTAAATCATTATAAGGAAGTATCCTCATGAAAGTAAAGAAAATATGTTTAAAGTTTTGTTTGCAGAGATATGCACTATTCATTTGAATGCTACACAGTTAAATATGTACTTTTGTTTTGAAAGTCATGGTAAGATAGTTAATTTTAAAATAGCCCTTGAAGTGATGTGACATTCAGAATTATAGGGCCAAAGCAAACTCCAGTTTGTTTGGTCACCTTTTATTATATTTTATTAACAGAGGAACTCTTATACAGAGACCAAGATAAACATAAGCATATAGAGAAAATACTTTTCAAATGTACACCTATGGAAATATGGACCACACTGAAAGATCTGAATGGCAGGTGTATAGCAGAATACAGACACCAACACTAAAAAACAGGGCAAATGACACTGAAGGTCATAAGGAAATTACACTATTGTTAGGATATTAAAGTGGTTTGCATCTGGGAGTTTTGCAGAATAACATATAGCCACTTGAAGATGTTTTCTGTAATCATTACCAACAGTCCTTGTACGTTTTTCTCTATGTACTGCATATGTATTTCCATGCCTCCTATAGTGCAAAGGAGCAGATAAGAAGGGACTACTTCAATTCCTAGAAAATGTCATCTTTAGCAAGAACTGACCTAATTCTGCCTCAGTTGTCCTTTTCCTACATAGCTCTACGCTCACTAATGGTAAGAATTTGCACACCTAGACTTAGGTCAATGGTCACTTTCCAGTGCTACCAAACACTTTGGAATACATTCCAGATTCCTGCCTTTTATCTTTTCACATGCCACAGTACTGCACAGAGCTGTTTCAGTGCATCACTTGTCAGAACCTTTATTAACAAGTCATTCACCACTCTGTTATCTGTAGTAGCTGAAACCCTTCATATAATGTCTGAAGTGCTTTACAAAACTACATAGCTACTCTGACTAAAGGTCTTGCATACATCCACTGCAAGATAAAAAAGTGCAGCTTTGTTCTGTTATGATGTGTTTTACCTTACATTTAAGTGCATAACATTGTATTTCATAAATATTCAACAGGATGGCTTCCATTTACAACACTATAACTTTAGTGCATTTTTAGTGAAAACATTATATTTTTCATCTCCTTCAATGCGGTGAGCCATTTCCATTGCATTCACTTATGCATTCAGGGTGTTAAAAACCATTGTGGAAAAATAATCTATTGAGTTTTAATCTGCTTTATTATGATTGCCAGAACATGTAGGCATGTTAGCATATCTGAAAAAGAACAGCCATAAGTAAGTAATGCTCCTTCCTATGGTTCAGAAAGTAGTGAGCACTGTTTTATCCACTTAATATTATTTTCATTGCATTCTCTGACCATAATGGAAGAATCCACAGTATAATGATGTACTGATGACTAATTTTCTTCATTTAGTAACTCACTATAATAGCTGTTCACAACTGCCATACCCCATAAATGCTGCCATCAGTCAGGCTTTACAAATGCTTACTGCAAGAAACATTTTTCTTTAAACAGGTTTACTGTTAATTCATTCCTGCACACAGTTAACTAGGTTTTTTCACATATTTTTGAGTTGCTGCCCTATTTGTAAAGCATTATAGCCCTAATGTGCATCACACTTAGTCTGCCTGGAACACTTTTTTAATCTTCTTCCCAGACAAGACGCACTCCAGGTAAGACCCAACTGAATAGCCACTTTACTTTTACAGACATATATTATCAGTGCCACATATTTATCTAATGTCAAGTGACAATAAGCTTCTGTAGTCTGCACTTTTAAATTCATTCAGTGTTCTACATCCCTTTCATCCCTACATTCTGCTTTACCTTTTTTTCACATGTCACATGACCTTCTGTAGGCCAGTGTTGTTTACACTTCCACCACTCATTCCTTTATGGTATTCAATCAATCTACAGTCCTTTCTATGAAAAGTGCTTTCAGAGATCCAGAGAGAAACTCTGTGATGTGATATTTTTGTTACCTCTTTCATGTGTATCATTTCTGTTCAGAATGACACCTTCATATATTCCTGGTGTGGTGTTATAATACAGTATCATTCCTTCAGTTTCTCTTGGTTTCAAGGGAGAAGGCTCCTCTATTCTCTGGTAATATTCCTTCCCCTCTAGTAAATTGATATTTATTGTAGCTTTTTTTCTTGGTTCCTTCCAGATACTTAATTGCCATCCATGACCCCCAGAACTGCACACAGTACTCAAGGTGTGGTCTGAATAAGACTTACGGAGTGGAAGAATTACCTCTTTGATTCTGAAATCTATCCCTTTAAGGACTTACTGCAGAGCTGTGTTTGCTGCTGCCATTTCTCTGTAGCTCTGACTCTGGTACTCCAGTTTAGACATGGTCAACAACCTCAGCTCCTTTTCCTACTCATTTGCCATCAGTTATACTTCACCCAGCTGATACTTCATGCCACTGTTGTTGTGACATAAGTGTATTACTTTACATTGAAACTCTACTGTCACCTTTCTTCCATCCTTCATTAGAGTTCTCAGCCTAGTCTCCATTACTGGACCTATGTTTGTGTTATCAGCAAAGAGGTCATTCTAGTCTGACTTCCCTATGATATGACTGAGAAAGACATTCTGAAGATTACTAGATGCAAGACTGACCCTTTCCATACACCACTAAGTACTTTCCTAATTCTTGAAATTGTTCTTGTTGCAACTCTCAAGTGCCCTGCAATTCAGCCATTAAACCATGCATTTATGTAGTACCATAGTCTTGGTCCTACCTCCAACCCTTCCAGCTTTCCTGTCAGCCTCCTCCTGATTGGGATCAAATGAAAGGCCTTGTGAAGTCCAGGTAGATGATGACTGCTGGTACTCCCTGTCAATTTTAGCCGTGTCGTAGTCATTATACAACTTCAGGTTTCACTAACAGCTCTTTCTGCTCACTCACTAACAGTTTTTGCTGCCAAGGGATGTTAACACCCCCTAGAAATGCTATAATGCTAGTGGGCTGATATATCAGTGTTATTATTACCATGTTGTATGAATGTACTGAGATGTTGATATCATAAGAAGCAATTAACAGTAGGCATCACCTTTTCTCCTTATGTTCATCTTATTTTTGCTACTCATTTTTCATTTGTAGACATTGATGCCAAATGTTGTTGCTAAGGAGGGATTTTACAGAAATAAATTAAGCAACAATGTGTTAAGGTATCTATGCTTTGCATGCATGTCTTTTTTACCTACAGGAAGTGCACAATTTTCATTTTATATTAGGCACAACTAATTAGTAGGATCGATATGCTGGACCTCCCGGAACAAATGAGTGCAGGTTTGGAGCGATGAACCATAAACCTTATAGAACCTGATCATTCCTAAGGAGCTGATTCTTGCGGCACTGTTAGCAACAGTGGAGGTCTGCAGAGAACTGTAGCTTTTGGCTGTTGAATAAAGTAACTACTGCAAATCCATTCTTGTACATGTAATATCCTAAAACCCTTTGTTTAGTTAAGCTGTCCAGGTTAAAGAAATTATAAACATGCTTAGTCACAGACCTAATTTATGGGTATATTTCAGGACCTTTTAAAATGTTTTTAATCTGCCCCTGTCCCCTTAGCAGTAAGATCTGGCAACTCTGCACCTTTGAGTCACATGCAGTTGTGAAAGATCCCTGTCAAATACATCAGTGGAGTGAACTCCCTTGAAATTTATAGAAAATGTATTTTCTTGCCTTTTCCCCTTTTTCTGCTCTTCAGTGATTTTGCTCAATCTGGAAATATTCAAATCTTATGTTAGACCACTTCATGGCACCTGTCTTTCCTGCGTACTGTTTTCTTATGACTCTGTCTAAATACTACTTCTGACTTCATTGCATATTGTTTAATGCCTTTGGTGGATTTAGATGTTTAAATATTGCAAGCACTTTTTTTTTAGAGTTCTGTGGATCAGAAATGCACTAAGAGTCCTCCTCTGTTCACCATAAGTGGAGCCAAATATACATTCTTCCCTTCTTCCCTTGTATTTGTATCACATTTTTCAGCTCTCTCAGTGGATCTTCCTTTGGGATGAGAAGTGTAAGATTTTACATGCTTTATGTATCGTCAGTCCTACACAGAATTTTATCAGATGTACTTTATTCCCTACGAAAATCAGTGCACGTGTTACACATGGAAGCAGAAATCCAAAATGAAGAAAAAGTTACTATAAAACCAACATGAAAGAGGCAGAATAGATTCAAACACAGCTTTTTTTTTCCAAAAAGAAACTGGATTGGCACTTTCATTCTAATATTTTAAAACTTCATCATATAAAATAGCTTTTCTTAGCCAAAGCTTTATATACAAATTTCAAACACACAGTAAAATGTCACATCAGTATCTAGTTGCTCTTTGTGGCCTAACTGTGACTGATGCAATAGACATCTGGATACAGAAAGCCTATAAGTATATTTTTGGCACTTAATTTGTTATCAGTGATAGTCAACTAAACTGCTGAATTTATTAATTTGCTTGAGATTGCTTGTCATGGTGTCTGCATTTTGTTTTCTGTTTTACTGGTAGTTAACAAAACTGTAGTGCTGTTATTGTTTGCATGATATTTCTGGTCACTATCTAGATCCTGTTCAGCTGGTTTCATAGCTGGGGTTGTCGACCTTCTTTTGAAGCCAGCCTTCCAAGGTGTGAGGCACAACTTTTTGTGTTATCTGATTCCATGATCTGATTAAACTACTGTATAAGGAGTTACAATTCTGTGAGACAGTTATCAGTATCTAGTTGCTCTTTGTGGCCTAACTGTGACTGATACAATAGACATCTGGATACAGAAAGCCTATACATATATTTTTTGGCACTTAATTTGTTATCAGTGATAGTCAACTAAACCACTTCATTTATTAATTTGCTTGAGATTGCTTGTCTTGGTGTCTGCATTTTGTTTCAGTTAACAAAACTGCTGCATTTATCAATTTGCATGAGATTGCTTGTCTTGGTGTCTGCATTTTGTTCCCGCGCTCCCTCCCTATTGGTGTCTTGTTCTTGTACTTGGTGGCTTTGCTGTTGCCCGCCCCTACTGTAAATTTGATCTGGGACACTCCTCCCAGTCTAGTGTCATTAGCTAATTCTACCCAATACAGAGAGAACATTTGAGAAGGCCAACCCACTTAGTTTCTTAACCTTGAATTATCTTCTGTTCCTCCTTTTTCTCTTTCCACTTTACTAAAAAAACTTTGCTAGAATCTTCTTGAGTGTTCTGACTGAGTGTGCTTCTTGGCACTTTTTACTGTTCAGAGTTGAATAAAACAATAATTAAATTCAGTTCAGAATACAGTTTGAATAAATTGCATTTATTTAAACTGTATTTGCTTTAATATGCAACACACTCAAGTGTGCTAGCTTGCACTGCACATTAATTGTTTTAGTGCTGTTTTAGCCACTTTTCTGTAAATAAAAAAATTCTAAGCTTGTTTCCTGCGTTTCCTGTAACTAATGTAGTCCAGATACAGATTTTCTGTACCCAGGACTGTTTTTAAGCTTCTGAGCCCCCCAAGCCTTTCTGTGTTGGCAGGGAAGCCTTCTAGCTGATAAGTGGGGGTGGTAAGCACTAGGTAGCCTACCTACCAAAAGAGGAGTGGTTTCTGGCCCAGAAATTGTAGTGTATTGGCCATTTGGGCAGTTTTTCTATCTCTTTCAACTTTCTGGTTTAAAAGCCCACATTTGTGCACGTCTCCCTGCATTTCCTGTAACTAGCCGAGTCCAGATACAGATCTGCTGTATCCAGGACTGTTTGTAAGCTTCTGAGCACCCCCCAAGCCTTTCTGTGCTAGAGGGAAGTCTTCTAGCTTATCAGTGAGAGTGGTAAGCACTAGGTAGCCTTTTTGACCAGAAGAGGAGTGGTTTCTGTCTCAGAAATTGTAGTTTATTGGCCATTTGGACAGTTTTTAACATCTGTTTCAACTTTCTGGTTTAAAAGGCCACATTTGTGCTCGTTTCCCACCTTTCCTGTAACTAGTCTAGTCCAGATACAGATTTGCTGTATCCAGGACTGTTTGTAAGCTTCTGAGCCCCCAAGCCTTTCTTGTCGGAGGGAAGCCTTCTTGTTATCAGTGGGAGCGGCAAGCACTAGGCAGCCTACCTACCACAATAGGAATAGTTTCTAGCCCAGAAATTGTAGTTTATTGGCTGTTTGGACAGTTCTTTCCATCTCTTTCAACTTTCTGGTTTAAAAGCCCATGCTTGCGCTTGCTTCCCACCCTTCCTGTAACTAGTCTAGTCCAGATACAGATTTGCTGTATCCAAGACTGTTTGTTTGTAAGCTTCTGAGTGGTGCCAAAAAGTCTGCTCTGCAAATTTTCCCTTAGATCTGCTAGTTCTCTCCTCTCCTGCACTTCATCTAGCTTATTAATCTAGCACTTTACCAGACAACTTGTAGCAATTATTGTAGCACACAAAAGTGAAAAGGAAACAGCTGCAGTACTTATTAATGCTAACCACTCCAGGCATGTCTAAAGGTCAGTTCCCTGTGCTTTCTCCTATTAATCTGGTGAACTTGGGCATCTTGAGGCAATGTATCAACTGCCTATGTACACTGACAACCCTCTCCTCTTACGTCCCAACACTCAGACTTGTAAGAGTTGCAATTGTATATCCAAATTGGAAGCCACACACTCTCCAACCAAGCCCGGAATAACTGGCCAAGAGGTCAACACTGGCACCACACCACATGGAACACATAGCCCTCCAGAACACAGATCAGTGCTGCCTTCACATAAAAACACAAACCACACACCCACCTTCACAGAGGCTGTTAATAAAAATCTACCCAGACAGCAGAGCCTTCCAAGGCAGAAATGCACTCGACCACCACATCACAACACTAATCAGAAGAGATATAACTCTCCTAAACAGTGTGCCACTCAACCAAAGCCCCTAAAGCAAAACAGCATTACCAACGCACTAGTCATATGTGACTCAATAGTGATGCACACTGAAGTCCCACTCACTAGGTTGAATGAGGAGAAAGTAACAATTGGCTGTCTGTCAGGTGCCAGGATCCACCACATAATGCAAGCACTCAGGTCCCTCAACAACAGGTACAGATATGACTCTGCTATTGTACATTTGCATGTGAATGACCTGAGATGTGCTTCCCTGGACTACATGAAAAGAGACATGGAGGAGCTCTCGAATTATGTATCCCAGGCGGGTATGACCCTAGCCCTGAGCAGCCTCCTATCATCACCCAGAATGATGCACAGTACAAGCAGTAAATGATTGATTTCAACAATTGGCTAAGTTTCTGGTGTCATTCTAAGGGGATCCAGTATCTGGCTGCCTGGGATGACATAAATGACAGACCTCAATGCCTTCCCAGAGATGGCCTGCATCTGTCACCCCTGGGCTTCGGGATACTGGCCAAGGCTCTTGCCACCCCTATAGTGCATTTTTAAGCGGTGTTCCAAAGACCATATTTCCACTGTAACAGCTACAAACAAATGCAATCTGAGGGTCATGCTGCTCAATGCTAGAAGTCTAAATCTCAAAATGCAATCACTCAAAGCACTCCTTAAAATGGAGAACACTGACATTTGTGCTGTAACAGAGACCTGGTTCAAAGCAGCAAAAACCATCCCTGCACTACCAGGCTATAACTCATTCCACACCTTTCGGCTCCAGAACTTGGACCAAAGCTCCAAAGGCGGTGGTGTTCCTATATTCATAAAGGATGCTAACACCTCCAGACTGGTAGCCCAACATAATGCATCAGAGATACTTCATGTGCAGCTAACATTGAGTAAGACAGCGATTCAGGTTGTCGCCTGCTACAGGTGCCCAACCATGGCCCAAAACTCATACTCCACATTCCTAAGCACCCTGGAGAATATTATGGTCCAACCTAACACACTCAGACTGGGCAACTTCAACTACCACTCCATTAACTGGGAAAACTACTTATGTACCAATACAATTGCCCTACGTTTCCTGGAATTCATTAATTCCAATTCCCTGGATCACCTCATTCTTACCCCCACTAGAGGTAGCAACATCCTTGTCCTGGTCATTACTAACATGGGTGACCTTGCTCTACACCAATAGTCAACTCCTCCCTGGTTAGATCTGACCACAAACTAATCACTTGGAAATCCACATCCCTCCCACCCTGCCCACCCCCCACAAAGGTAGCCACCATGAAAAATTTATCCAAAGCTAACTTTGGGCAACAAAAAACAGAGGTGGCTAACTTCATGGCACCCATGCAAATGGAGAATAGTTGCATGACTGCCAAATCATACACCAATGTGCTGTACGAACACGTACACAAATGCATGTATTTGCCATACCCAAAAGAACCAAGACGCTCTCCTCCAAAAAAAAAAAAAAAAAGGAAGCCAATCTGGTGGTCCCCTGCCATAAATAAACTCTACAACAGAAGGAGGAAACTGATGGGGAATAAGCTAAAGTCCCAAGACTGGAAAAACTCCCTTATCAACCTCAACAAAAAGTTGTGATCCCTCATCAAATCCTCTAAAGCTAGCTATGAAAACAGAATTGCAGCAGATAATAAAGACAACCACAAGGCCTTCTATAGTTATGTAAAAAATCTCAATGGCAATACTCAGATATGCTCTGAGCTACTGCACAATGATACGTCCTATACCGAGCCAACAGATATTGCCAATATACTGGCCGACAGATTCAGTGCCAACTTTACCCCTCTCTCCCCCACCAAAGGACCAGTCATAATACCAGTAGATTGCCAGGTACACCCAGTATTACTGCTGCACAGGTTAAAACAGCACTGTCGAAGGCAAAGAATACAGCTTCTGTAGGAACTGACAATATGCTTGGCTGTGTTCTACATAAACTACAGAGTGAACTGGCACCACACCTGTGTGTCCTGTTCAATCACAGCCTCACTGCAGGCTTTGTCTCTACCAAATGGTGCACTGCTGCAGTCATCCCTCTCCACAGAGGAAGAGCGACTACAGGCCCAGGGAACTATTGCCCCATTAGCCTGACAAGTCTGATATACAAAGCTATGGAACACATCATCATGGACCTAATAAATAAGGATATAGGGAATCTCCAAACTCTGTATCCCAAACAGTTTGGTTTTGTGAATGGTAGATCATGCCTGCTGAACCAGGTCGACGACTTTGAGTCAGTCACCAGAGCTGTTGATGAAGGCAAAGTAGTTCATACAGCTTACCTTGATCCTGGCCAATACCATTCCCCACTCAGGAATCATAGAAAAACTCACTAAACTAGGCTTCAACCTCTATATCACTAGGTGAGTTGCAAACTGGCTCACAGATAGAACCCACAGTGTGAAAGCAGCTGACTCCAAGTCAGACTGCTGACCTGTCATGAATGGAGTCCCACAGGATTCGGTCCTGGGTCCTCTCCTGTTTGGTATCTACTTCTCTGAAGTCCATGTCAACATGAAGGGACTCTGGCTGACAAAGTTTGCAGACGATTGCAAGTTGGGAGCTATTATTAACTTCCCAAGTGATGCCGACATCCTACAGAAAGGCCTCACTGAGACCAAAGACTAGTGTCAGAACCATGGCATTAAGCTCAGTGCCAAAAAATGTGTTGTCATCCCCTTTGGGAAAAACCTGGTTCCCATGAATTACCACATCGATGGTATTCCACTGAACACAGAAGGAGTTATAAGAGATCTGGGAACACAGGTTGACAGCAACCTCTCTTTTGACCATCACATTGCCATTGTGGTCAGAAAGTCCTTCTATGTGGCACATCTCATTACTAAGGATTTTGCATCCAGGAAGAAAGAGGTCATTGTCTCCCTCTACTCTTCCCTCATTAGGCCAGTCATCGAGTACAGTGCCCCATTTGGCACGTACCTCACTAGACACCTGCAACAACTGGAGAGGCTGCAAAAGTACCTCACAAAGAGGATCCTAGGCCTTAAATACTTATCCTATATGGACAGACTCAGAAAACTACCAGAGACAAAAGATGAAATCCCCAAGGAATAAACTGTGCCTGCAAGCCAAAAACCAATGTAAATGAAGAAAACAAGGCACAAAAACATGACTGAAAGCATAAAAAGTTTAAAAGTTTAATAAGGTAAGCTCTTTCACACCAAATGCTAGTGCTTCATCAGACCATATAAAAAATACATCAGCAAACACTTTTAGTACATTCACATTAATTCAAAACAGCCAATAAAAATCAAAGAAAGATAAAAACTTGTCATCCGCTTTTATTATTTAAAGAGACATTGTGCTTTTAGTACAGGCTTAATAGAGACCCTGTCATTTAGACATGGGTATTTATTAGCTTGCCATAATGTAATCCAATGCAGCTCTCTGGTTTCAGTAAAGTTTGTTACATCACTGCCACGTATATTTTCAGAAATAATTTCAACAACTTGAAATCTAAAACCATGTTCATTCTCATTCTGTATACAATGTCTGGCTAGTGCATTCTTGGTGTCACCATTTCTAATACAATAGATATGTTCCCTGACTCATTCCATCAGTGACCTGTTGGTTTTTCCTAAATAGAAACAGCGACAAGCTGTGCATGTCACCAGATAAATCAGATTCCTAGTTCAGTAATTAGCTGTAACCTCAAGTTTATACTCAAAACGAGAAACTGGATAAATAAAGCATGCTGATGTGTTAATAAACATACAGAAATTGCATGTATGGCATTGACTAGTGCCTGTCCAACCACCATCCTGTCTACTTTCTTTTTGTGTCACATTTTTATACCAAAGTTTTCTTTTGAGAGATTTTTTTATTCTTAAGGGCAAAATTCAGTCTCTGGCCAACAACCTTTGAGATGTCATTGTCCAAACTCAATATAGACCAATTCAACTTAATAATGTTTATTACGCCAGTCATAGCACTAGTGTAAAATAAAGATATAGGCAAACTACTCCTATTGCTAGTAGCCTGAGAAGACTTAGGTTCATAGGTTCATACTAGGCTATCTGCCCTAGGGCATTTATAAGCCTAGCCAGAATGTGTTTGGCTTTCGCCACCCATTTTAAATTTATTTTGCTATGCCCTTTTTCGAGGTTAGTATACTGTGCCTCTATCTAACAGTGACACAGAAGTGATACCCGGGGTAAACCTACGATCTCCCATCCACTCATCAAGATTCCTCTTGAAGAGAGTCAATGAGGGACTCTGCCTAACCTGGACTGGGATTTTATTCCAGAGTGAAGGGAGCCTCTGGGTTATGAATCTGTCCCTCCAGCATGTCCTATTTATTTCAGTGCTGAGGTTCAAGTCTCTCGAGCGCGTAGCTCAATGGGATTTGGATTTTCTGAGGTGCAGCATGTCCATTAATTGCGGGTTGGACATGGCTTTATACGTCAGGCACAGATCGCCTCTGAACAGGCGGTATGCCACTGAGTAGAGCTAGAGTTTCTTTAACCGGGCAGCATATGGAATCTGTTTGAGCCCTTTGATCCTCTTGGTGAGGTACTTTTGGGGTCTTTCCAGTTGCTGCAGGTGTCTGGTAAGGTACATCCCAAAAGGGCATTGTACTCAATTATGGGCCTGATGAGGGATGAGTAAAGAGGCACGATGACCTCCCCTGATCTTGATGTGAATCCCTTCATGATTAGGTGGGCTATATAAAATGTTTTTCTAACCACTTTGGCCACGTGGTTGTCAAATTAGAGATTGCTATCAACTTGGGTCCCCAGGTCCCTAATTACTTCTTCTGTACTTAATGGATTTCCACCTATGTGGTAATTTGTGGGCACTTTGTTTTTGCCAAAGGGGATGACTGTACACTTTTTGGCATTTAGCTTGAGGCCATGGCACTGGCACCAGTTGTCTGTTTCTATGAGGCCCTTTTGGAGGATGCTTGTGTCGGCTGGAGAGTCGATTATGGCACCCAGTTTGCAGTCATCTGCGAACTTGTTCAGCCACAGTCCTTCCGTGTTGGCCTGTACCTCCGAGAAATATATACCGAACAAGAGAGGTCCCAGGACTGAGCCTTGTGGGACACCACTTGTAACTGGTTTGGAGTCTGACATGGCTCCAGCAATTCTAACCATGTGGGTTCTGTCCTTGAGCCAGTTTGCAATCCATCTAGTGACATAGGGGTTTATATTTAAGCTGGTGAGCTTATCTATAATGCCCGAGTGGGTATTGTATCGAAGGCTTTTGCGAGGTCCAGGTAGGCTGTGTGGACCACCTTCCCCTCGTCAATGGCCTTGGTGACTGTTTCAAAGAAATCAACCAGGTTTAAGAGGCAGGATCTGCCCTTAACAAAGCCGAACTGGGTAGGATCCAGTGTTTGTAGGTCCCCGATATCTTTATTTATGAGGTCCATGATGATCCTTTCCATAGCTTTGCAGACCAAGCTAGTCAGGCTTATGGGGCGATAGTTTCCAGGATCCGTCGAGGCACCACCTTTATGGAGAGGGACCAGTGTTGCTGTACGCCACTCTTTGGGCACATATCCTGTAGTAAGGCTGAGATTGAACAGTAGTTTTATGTTTGGGTTTAGCTCTTTTTGAGTTCATGTAGGACGAGCCCGGGACACCATCTGGTCCCATTGATGCTGTGTTTTTGCTTTGGAGAGGGCGGCTCTTACCTGAGCATCTGAGATGTCAGGGGCAGCACTCTGCTGGGATAGATATTTGCCCTTTTGGTGGGGGGGGGAGAAGTTTGCGCTGAACCTGTCAGCTAGGATGTTGGCAATGACTGTGGGTTCGGTGTATTTTTGTCATTTTGGACTAATTCTGAGCATATCTGGGAATTACCACCCAGGTTCCTAACATAACTAAAGAAAGCCTTGTGATTATCCTTAGTGTCCTGTGCAATTTTTCTCTTGAAGCTGGCCTTAGACAATTTTATGTGTGCCCGTAGTTTTTTGCTAATACTGATCAGTGATGCCTTCCCTTTTTGGGATTTTGCTTTATCATTTAGTAGCTTCCTCCTTCTATTGTATAGTTTGTTTATGGCTGGGGTCCACCAGACAGGACGCCTGCCTTTGGAGGATTGGGTCTTGGTTTTATTTGTGATCGCATGATCCATGCATTCCTGAAGGTGTTCATAGAATGCGTTTATAAAGGATTCTGCGGTCTGGGCTGTATTTTCCACAGGCCCCGGGGCTTTGAAGGATTCCACCTCAGTTTTGAGGAGTGTAAAATTTGCTTTAGAGAAGTTTTTCACTGTGGTTTTCTGGGCAGGGGTGGGGTCGGGATGTGAATATCCAGTGAGATTAGTTTATGGTCTGATCTTACCAGTGAGGGACACACTTCTGGTCTGGAGCATAGAGTCCCCATGTTGGTGATGATCAGGTCCAGTATGTTTTCCCCTCTTGTGGGAGTGGTAACAAGTTGTTCCATAGCATTTGAGTTTATAAATTATAGGAACCTTTGGGCTAGGGTGTTGGAGCTAGAGTAATGCTCCCAGTCTATGTTTGGGTAGTTGAAGTCACCCAATATAATGGTGTTTGGAGAGACCTTCATATTTTCCAGTGTTCTCAGGAAGGCCGAGTGGGGTTCCTGGGTTTGGGAGGGTGGTCTGTAGCAGGCTATAAACTGGAAGGCAGTTTTACCCACTGTTAGTTGCACATGGATAGTCTCTGATGCTTCATGCTTTGCCACCAACCTGTAGGTGTGGGTTTCTTTGATGAATATCGATAACTCCCCTCCTTTTGTGGTTCGGTCCAAGTTTTGGGGCGAAAAGCATGGTATGAGGTATAACCTGGTAGTGCTGGGGTGCTCTCAGGAGCCCTGAACCAGGTTTCTGTTACTGCACAGATATCGATGTTCTCCATGCTAAGGAGAGTTTCGAAAGTGCATCTTGAGGTTTAGACTTCTGGCGTTGAGTAGCATTACTCTTAGTTTCTTATCCCTTGTGATACCTATGGAGGTGGGTTTGTCTTTTGAACCTTGCCTAAAAAGGCACTATGGGGGTAGCAAGAGCCTTTGCCAATATCCGAAAGCCCAGGGTGACAGGTGCAAGCCGTCCCTAGCGAAGCATCGTGGCTTGTCGAGCATATCATCCCAAGCTGACAGGCATTGGATCCCCTTTGAATGACACCAGTACTTAAGCCAATTGTTGAAATTGATCATCTTGTCTTCATATTGTGGCATCATTCTTGGTGAGGGTAAGATGCTACTCAAGGTCAGGGTCATACCGGCCTGGGCTACATGCTCAGAGAGCTCCTTTATGTCTCTTTTCATGTAGTCCAGGGAGGTACGTCTCAGGTCATTCACACCAGCATGGACAATGACTGAGTCATATTTGTACTTGCCTTGGAGTGACCTGAGTGCTTGTGTTATGTGGCGGATCCTAGCACCCGACAGGCTGCTCACCGTGACCCTCTCCTTGTTCAGCCTGGTGAGCGGGACGCCAGTGTGCCTGACGATAGAGTCACCTATTACAAGTGTATCAGGTGTGTTGTTTAGTCTTAAGGGCTGTGACTGTTTGGCACACTGGCTTTGTGAGATATGTGTTGCACGTGTTTTGTTTTGGGGTAGCGGCTGCTTGGGTGTCTGCTTTGGAGGTCTCTGCTGCTTGCAGATCTTTATTTAGAGCCTCCGAGTATGTTTTTGTGTGATTATGTGTTTGGTTTGCTGTCATGGTAGGTCTATGTGAGACTGGAATTGTAGTGAGTATGGTTTCCTTCTCCTCCTGACTGGTTATGCCAGTACTGAGTTGAGAGAGCTTAGCCTCCAGTTTGGCTATATGGTTGCATCTCTCACATGTGTTGGAATTTGTTGGGAGGAGGAGAGGGTTGTCTGTGTACATGAGGCAGTTGTAACATTGCCTCAAGATTCCCAGATTCACCAGCTGGACCGGAGAGGAGATTGACAACTGACCTTTGGACATGCTAGAATAATATTGGGAATTCCTTAATAATTGAAAACCAGGGCCAGTGGGGAGTGAGGGTGTAGTGCTTTTAATTTTTAGTGCTGACTTATATAATTGCTTTAGTGAGCAAGTGCCAGGTAACTTAAGTGCAATGTGTTACAGGTAACTTAAATGCAAAAACGACAAACAGTAACTTTCTTTCAAGTGAAACAAGGAAATAAGTACAGTAAGCAATGCAGATATCACTAGTGAGCCACAGAAGCGCTGAGAAGCCACGTATTAGGTGGAATTAGCATTCCAGGGAAATAACAAGCAAACAAACAACAAGTATATAAACAAAGCTATATTCAGCAGGCCTGGATATAGTCTATGCTACAGCAAACAAGGTGTACCAATTTCAGTAAGATACAGTTCAAATATCCAGGCACTATAAACCTCTAACCAGAAATTCCCAGCTCAGAAGGGCAGAGTCCAGCCTCTTCTCCCACAAGAGTGCAGACCACAAACCTTCTTAATGTAAAATAACTGGCCTGAAGCCCAAGCGCCTAAACCAGAACTAATACACTTTAAGAATAACAGACACTGGGCTCTCAATCAGCAGTTCCCAACTTAGAAGGATGAAAGCTACCTGTCCTGCCACCACAGTGCATGCCACAAACCTTCCTAATGTAAAACAACTGGTCTGGAGCCCAAGTGCTTAATCCAAAAGACTTAGAATGACAGCTAAACTTTAATCAAGTTACTACCAAGCAGTAATAAATACAATTGAATACTTTAGAGAATGCCTGGATTAGTGCTCAAGTTACACAAACAAAGCTAGATCCAGCAGGCCCGAATCCAGTCTATGCCACAGCAAACAAGGCGCACCAACTTCAGTAAGAAGCAGTTCAGATATGCATGCACTATAAGCCTTCAATCAGAAATTCCCAGCTCAGAAGGGCAGAGTCCAGCCTCTCCTCCCACAAGAGTGCAGACCACGAACCCTCTTAATGTAAAATAACTGGCCTGAAAGCCTAAGTGCTTAAACCAGAATTAATACACTTTTAGAATAACAGACCTCAAAAGCCTGATTTGAGAAATATGGCTTTGCCTTATTTTCCTTATAAATAGCTCCCATACAAATATTCCTTTCAACCTCACATACCTTATACCCCCTTTCTTGAAATTCTTTTTTAAGCATCTGACCATCTTGTCTGAAAACGTCATCACAATTGTTTGACCTTTAATAACATTCTGGAATATATGGCCAGGATGCATACCATCTTTAAGTAGGATAGCATTTCTTCGACAAGGTTTCCTATAAAATTTGGTCTGAAATTTCCTAGTTGTATCAATACTGACTAGTACATCAAGGAAATCTATTTCACTGGTGGAAAATGTATATGTAAATTTAAGAAAAGATGTAGTAGACTAGCTAATAAACTATAGCTAATAAATGACATGAGCTGTCTTTCAGTGCACCCCCCCCCCGACACAAAAAACAAGTCGTCTACAAATCGTCTGTAGAAACTGACCAAAGAATCATGTTCATCTAAATTTAATAGGGAATTCCTCTCCCATTCAGCCATAACTATGTAGGCGTAGCTATTGGCACAAGGTGTGCCCATAGCTATGCCAGCCTTCTGTAATAACAGGTGTCCTTCAAAAAGAAAGGCATTCTTTTCTAACACAATTTCCAAGAACATACAAATGAGATCAATTTTACTTAAGGTATATTCACTATTTTTAACAAGGAAATCATGTACCATGGAAATTCCCAGAGGGTGGGGAATGGCAGTAAATAACTATACAACATCCATGGTTATTAACAAGCAACCATCTCTCAACTTCCCATTTATACTATACTTATATAAATCTTCAAGAAACTGTTTACTATCTCTCAGAACCTGTTCCTGTCCATCTATAAAGGTCTCAAATTATTTTCAATAAATATAGAAAAGGGCTCAGTGAGCCAGCCACTTCCGGAAACTACAGGTCTAAATGGGGGTTGCAGTGCATTCTTATGTATTTTTGGGAGCCTATGAAAAACTGGAATCAAAGGAAACTCAACAGACAAATAAGTATGTAATTCACTAGTAATAATGTGACTGCAGTAACAATCAAAGCAGCATCAACTTCAGCTTTCATGGTGTCTATCACATCAAAATCAATTTGAGCATATACATTCTCATCAAGCAAAGTAGAAAAAATAGTACTAAAATAATAATCATAGTCCATTATAATAATAGTGCCACCTTTATCAGCATTTTTTTATCATAATGTCACCATCTTGTTGCAGAGACACTAGCGTTTCTTTCTCTGAAGCGCTCAAATTGTAAAACTTTCTTTTAAGCATGCCACTGTTAGTAGCTTGCAGCAAATCATGTTCGCATTTTTTACAGAATGTATCCAATAATGGATGCAAATTTGGCTGAAAAGTACTAGGTTTCTTAAAACTAGAAGCCACTTCATCATTATTAGAATATAACATTTTTAACATTACATTACGTGCAAACGTTTTAATGTCGGTAACTGTCTCTGTAAACTGAGAACCTTGTGCTGGAATAAAACTTAAATCATGGCTTAAAAGCAACATCTGAGCAGCTGTTAAAGTTTTCTTTGAATTATTCTGTATTAACGATTGGTTTTCTCTTGTCATATTCTCTTTACTGTGCATTGATCTTCTTCTTGCCAGTGCTTCTTCCCTCCCTCTGCTGTGTGAGCAAGATTGGCGTATAGGGTCCTTCCGTTTGATTGGTAATGGTGGAGGCAGAGTATTGGAAGCTGTTTTCTGGTTCATTGTTTTTCTCCTGACATCTGGTGGTTTGGCAAGGCCAGGAGTAGCTAAAGGTCTCTCGATGGTAGAATGAGAGCTGGATGGTGTATCTATAGTTGCAGCAGTATTAACAGCACAAACAGTCTCAGCATTATTTTCACTGCTCTCAGAAGTTGTGTTATTAGCAGAGTTATTACTCAACATACTGCTTCTCAGCCAATTAAATACATTCCCTTGTTTAAAATCAACAGTGTCTCTAACTTCTTTTGCTTTTGTATTTTACGTCGCTGTTCATATGAACTAACATTATCCATCACACCATCTATCTTAGATAAGAATTCATCACCAAACATATCAGTTAATTCATAGTACTTAGCATTAACTGCTTCACTCAATTCTAGCTCAATTGTTTGCTGATGTAGTTTTTTTATATGGTCTGATGAAGCACTAGTATTGGTGTGAAAGTGCTTACCTTATTAAACTTTTTGTGCTTTCAGTCATGTTTCTGTGCCTTGTTTTCTTCAGTTACAGACTCAAAAAAACTCCAACTATTTTCTGTCTCATATCGCCTACTTAGAGGCGATCTCTGTTTGACTTACAAATCCATGCCTGACCCAGCTCTGTTAGAAATGCTGCATCTAAAGAAATCCCAATCCCTCCTCACCACACACTCCAGAGACCTCAACCTCATTACCAGAATCAACAGAACAAGCTGGAGGGACAGGTTCATAACCTAGAGACTGCCCATGCTGTGGAAAAGACTTTCCATACATGTCAAACAGAGCACTTCACTGGGCCTCTTCAAGAGAAATCTTGAGTGGATGGGAAATAGAAAATTCACCTCTGGGATCACTCCAGTGGCTCTACTCGACAGACGCACTGGGAACTAAGGTCGGGTGGCACAATGCCAGAGTAATCCTATGGGCTAAGCTTGTAAAGGCACCAGGGCCATTAGCCTCATACACACCTATGAACCTATGACAGCTGAGCCCTTCTTAAATTTAAAGAGACAAGTTTGTTAAAACACAGCCTTATAGCAAATGCATTTTCTAAAAGCATATTGTAACAGCATTATAAACCAGTATGCACACATATATAATAATCACATCCAAAAACAGAAAAAATATTATTAAAAACATGAAAAATATATGTATATGTATATATTTTTCAAGTAAACAAACTTAAACTGATGTCTGGGGAATTCTTGCACATGTTTTGAAAGTGTAATAGTGTCTTTATTTTTCTTGATATCATGTAGGTGTTCATGCACCCTTTCCTTCAATTTCCTTTCAGTTTTGCCTATGTAGAGCCCAGGACACCTTTGGTAGAAAGCAACATAAACCACACCTATGGTATCACAATTAGTTTCATGCTACTTTGAATATGTATGAATTAATAGAAAAATATTCACACTCGTATATGTTTGCAATATGAGCATCTTCCACGTTTCCCCATATATGCAGTTTTAGTGTTATTAATCACCTTTGAAAAATCATCCAGAATATTTTTTTTAAGTTTTTACCTCTTTTGTAAACTACAGTCAGTTTCTCACTAATCTTAGGTATAATGTATCTTTGATCAATATGGACTAATTCTTTGCAAGAACACATGCTATAAATTCACTGTCAGTACTATACAGGGTAATCAAGGCATTGCTATAACCTTTGTTGTTTCTATTTAAACTTCCTTTACTATTAACAGGACTGTTTTCCTATGTCAGAATAATTGTATCACCACATTGGGAATGTAAAAAGAGAATAAAATGACCACTCTCTCTTTTATTAATGACGTAAATGACCACTCTCTCTTTTATTAATGACGTAAATGACCACTCTCTCTTTTATTAATGACATCATACATCAGGTTATCTATAAAATAGCTAAGGTACCCTCTAGTGGAAAACATTTCCTTAAGGTGTAGGCATTCATCACAAAATTCTTCCTCAAATGTGATCTTTCGGGCAGCTCTCATTAACGGCATTCTTACCACTGGCTTTTTCTGTGCAGTCGGGTGAGCACTTGTATAGTGAATGAAGTCAATAGAGTAAGGTGGCTTTTCTAAAAATATGAGATGTAAACCTATCAGTCATCAAATCTTTACTTAACCATATATCAAAATATGCTATGCAGATATCATTGGTTTCATGGGTAAATTGTAAAAAAATCAGTTGTAGAATTAGTATATTCTATAAACAATTGTATCTTCTCTTTTTATTGTCCCATACAACAAAGATGGCATCCAGGTATCTGATAAATAGTTTACATGAGGTCAAAAAACTATTATTAAACAAAAATCTTGTTTCATACATAATCTTTGTGATGTTGCCAAAAAGGACCCTACAGGCTGAGCCCATTGCTACCCCCTTACTTTGCAGATGATACTGCCCTTCAAACATAAAGAAGTTATTCTTTAATGCAATTTCAGTCACGCTGTTGTATAAGTTGATTCTTTCTTGCGGAAGCCCTTTCTTGAATAGAAAATCAACAAACTGTTCTAGTTTAAGAGTATATGGGATGACGGAACAAAGGTCTTTTACATCAGTACTGATAAAAGTGCAATTTGCTTTATACTCTAACTCAGTGTTTCTGAAACTGTGGTCCGTGGACCCCCTAGGGTCCATGTGATACATTCTAGGGGTCCGCCAAAAAAAAAAAAAAAAAAAATTGCTCCACTCACCATCTATTTAAAAAAAAGAAAAAGACTTCCCTGTTCACAGCTGAGTTGCTCAATTTCCACATTTGTGGCTAAGCAGCTGCTTGCCCTGAGTTTTAGAGAAGAAAACTAGGAACAACTTTTGCGTTTCTGGCTGACACTGAGCAGCTGCTCACTTGCCCTGTATTTTCTGTTTGACTGTTAGAACTTGGAGGCAAATTTAAACAACTGTTCTTTTCATACCAAGTAAGGTCCCAGATTTTATGATGGTCACTCCTAATAGAAATTACTGCAGAGGTCATACGGACGATCTTCTGGAAATACCTGTCCTGAAGGTATTTTTTTTTTTTAATCAACGCTTTAATAAGAAGCAGTGCAATTGAGAGCATAGCTTTCAACTGTCCAGATTTTCACAGAATATCCAAATTTTTTGGTCTGTTTTTCTCTCTTTTTCCAAAAGGATCTTAAGGGATGCACAGAAGCTTGTTTCTGTCTTTGTTTTTCATAAAATTGTGTTTTC
>NC_056744.1:1124554591-1124642091 GCF_019279795.1 Protopterus annectens
GGAGGGAAGCAGATAGGTGTGTGTGTATAAGAAAGAGGGAGGCAGATAGGTGTGTGTGTGTGTGTGTGTAAGAGAGAGGGAGGCAGATAGGTGTTTGTGTGTAAGAGGGAGGGAGGCAGATAGGTGTGTGTGTGTAAGAGGTTGGGAGGCAGATAAGTAGGTGTGTGTGTGTGTGTGTGTGTCTGTGTGTGTTTAAGAGGGAGGGAGGCAGGCAGATAGGTGTGTGTGTGTGTGTGTGTGTGTGTAAGAGGGAGGGAGGCAGATAGGTGTGTATGTGTGTGTAAGAGGGAGGGAGGCAGATAGGTGTGTGTGTGTGTATGTAAGAGGTAGGTGTGTGTGTGTGTGTGTGTGTGTGTGTGTGTGTGTGTGTGTGTGTGTGTGTGTGTGTGTGTGTGTGTTTGAGAGAGGGAGGCAGTTAGGTTTGTGTGTGTGTGTGTAGTAGTATGGGAAGCTGATAGGTGTGTGTAAGGGGGGAGGCAGATAGTTGTGTGTGTGTGAGAAGGAGGGAGGCAGGCAGATAGGTGTGTATGTGTGTGTAAGAGGGAGGCAGATAGGTGTGTGTGCATATGTAAGAGGGTGGGTGGCAGATAGGTAGGCATGTGTCTGTGTGTTTGTGTGTGGGTGTGGGTGTGTGTGTAAGAGGGAGGTAGGTGGTTGTGTGTGTAAGAGGTAAAGAGGTGGGTTTTAGAGGTAGGTAACATACTCTTCAGCTTTCCATGTTTTTGCAGAATGTCCAGAATTTTGCCTCATTTGGTCTGTTGCTCATAAAATTGTGTTTTTCTGGCAAATAATTTAGGACTGAAGTCAGAAAATAATGGAAGACATTTGAGCTTTAGACGTCGTCATATCTTCCAGAAAATTTGTTCTAATGCAAAACTGCTTTCTACATTTGTAAAAGCAATATTTAAAATACGTCCTTAGTTTTGGCCCTCTGCCCCCCCCCCCATTATGCCAGGCTTTGTCCCCCGTTATGCCAGGCTTTGTCCAGATTTCTTGTGCTGAAGAGCTTGAGAGGTATGGTGTGTGTGTGTGTGTGTGTGTGTGTGTGTGTGTGTGTGTGTGTGTGTGTGTGTGTGTGTGTGTGTGTGTGTGTGTAAAAGGGAAGGAGGTATGTTTAAGAGGTAGGTAACATACCCTTCAGCTGTTCAGGTTTTGGCAAATGGTCCATATTTTTTGCCTCGTAGTTTTAGCCTGTTTCCCATAAAATTGTGTTTTTCTGACAAATCCCTGGCAAATCATTTAGGACTGAAGTCAGAAAATAATGCAGAGATTTGAGCTTTAGATTTCATATCCTTCAGAAAATTTGTACTAATGCAATCTTTGAGAGGTGTGGTGTGTTGTGTGTGTGTGTGTGTGTGTGTGTGTGTGTGTGTGTGTGTGTGTGTGTGTGTGTGTGTGTGTGTAAAACATTGGTAGCATACCACTCAACTGTCCAGGTTTTTGCAGAATGTCCAGATTTTTGCCCCATATGTTTGTCTGTTCTGTGCAACTGTTTTGTTTAGCTATCTAGCAAATTGTATCACTATTGTAGTATAAAATTTTAGAGCAGTGTTAGTAGTACAACAGGTAGCATACTTGTGTTTTAATGCAGAAGGCTGTGAGTTGTACTCCCACAGCATGTAGATGGATTGATGATACTGTGTTGTATTTACAGGGGGTGGGGTGCTGAAGTCCTGAATATGTCCAAAGTTTCAGAACCATTGCTCTAACTCATTAATCAGTTGTAAAAAATGCCATGAGTCTTTACAAAAGTGGGTTTCTTGGAAAATCAGGTAATTTGGCTATAGGGTGGGTACTTGAACCTGTGTACAAATTATTGGTCACATGGGTGGGATATGTGTACTTTTATGGATTTTCAGAATCCCAAACAAAATAGGAACTGTAGGTGTAACCATATTTAAATTATTATATTCATCTATTGCGATTTGTTGTTCTATGAACATATAGTTGAGGTCACCCCTTATTCTATTGTACGCTATATTTACTTCATTAAAGGAATCTTGATTATACGTATTTGTAATATTTAATTAATTCTGTTCACATAATCATTTTTACCCATTACCACCATTCCACGTTGTCGCCTCACAGTAAGACGCTGTCCGGTTCGATTCTCAGCTAGAGCATCTTCTGCGTGGAGACATGCATGAATGGGCGTACCTTTGTTGAAGGTTGTGTGTCAGGGCTGGTAACTCGGCACGTAAAAATCAACTACCAATCATTAGCGGACTGGAGTTCCACTGTGGCGACCCCTAACCGGGAAAAGCCGAAAGACACAACAACAACAACCACCATTCCACTCCCCTTATTAGGTTTCATGAGACTTAAGTTACCCTGTTTAATGCATGTTAACATTTCTTCTTTCCACAGTTGTTATATTATTAACAAGTCCTTCATTTTTATTCATGTGTTTACTATTATTCAAACTTAATGAGTTATGGATGTCAAGTTTGCATTGTTTCTCAAAAAGTTGTAGAGTCGGGTGAACAGGGTTATTGTAAGAACTGGAACTCCTGTGACTTGTCATAGCTGTCAATGTTTCATTAAACAAAATACTAATGTTTAGTTTTCTTTCATATTCCTTTAAACCCATTAATACATAACCCATATCAGTTTTCTTTGTAAAACCTTTAGCAAATAGATCACCATATCTTGTGTCAATAGGATAATCAGAAAAATGATATACTTTAAAGTCTCCTTGTGAGTTAGTAAATATTTTACATTCAAAAGAAGTCACACTAGCAGAATGATCCCATTGGTTTAATTCCAGTTCTTGGTTTTGCTCCCGGGTTTCTGCCATCTCGGATGACTCTCGTATGGAGTTTGGTTTGAATTTGTGTATTGCCATTGATTGTTCTAAAGTCTCTTCCTGATTCATTCAGATCATCAGGGGGGTGGTACTGTAAAGAATCAGCAGGATAGTGGATATTATTATTCTCATTGTCCTTTAAATTTAAACTTTAAGAAGGGCTCAGCTGTCATGTGACCATTTACTGTGTGTTTGAACTTTGTATATAAAGCTTTGGTTAAGAAAAGCTATTTTATCTGATGACGTTAAAATATTAGAATAAAAGCACTAATCCAGTTTCTTTTTGGAATAAAGCTGTGCTTGGATTTATCCTCTTGCCTCTGTGTTTGGATTTATCTTGCTACCTTTGTGTTGGTTTACAAAAAAGCTGTGTTAAGATCTATTCTGTGGCCTTTGTGTTGGTTTTGTGGCTTGAGTTATACATGCATTCACCTGAACACTGGTAATGGATCAGGTCATATCAAAAAGTTTCTCTGGAAGGGGAAGTTAACACCTCTTGAGTATTACCACATGGAAGGCCATCTGTAGCTCCATTTATTTCTTCTACTATTTTCCAGCAGCCTTCCTTTAATTATAAATTAAGAGTATTTTATTTTGATATAGGAAATCAGATTAAAACAACAGAGACTTGCATCACTATCTACCTTGCAACAATGTTAATCTATGGATAGAACACGTATATGTGAATCTTCACAATTACTTGTTAAAGTTCAAGATGGCAAGAAGAAATAATTAACCAAAAGAAAATACTCCTAGTAGAGGATTTCTGTATTTTACAGATTCATTCTCCCTGTCTCAGGATTCTTAGCCACCAGAAAATATTTCTCTTATGCAGCTTTAAAGTTCATGTGGGAGTATTTTGACTTGTCTGTATATAATCTCTTCTCCCTCCCTCCAAAGACAATACAGAGAAGTGATGAGGTTTCTTGTCTCCCCACTTTGCTAGTCATTTAAGGATATGTGTTTAAAACAAATTGTCACTGTCCTAATTCTTGTACTTCCTTACCAAAGAAGGCTGATTGATCAAATTCATAAAGTGCACACACAGGTGCTGCGACAACTGTATCTATACCATCCTTTACAGAAAGTGGAATCACTGTTTCTCTAGCTTTATTTCCATTTGTGATGTTATGAAGTACTGCCATATGTGCCAGGGAAAGTAGAGCAGTACATGTGTACATATACCAGCATAGCTAGTTGGAGTTTTGTAAAGAATTTTATGTTATTTGACTATCACACTGATTTGTACAGATGTTTGAGTTAAAATATATATTTGTAAAGTTGCTTGTGTTAAAATGTATCAACAGTAGGTCCTGCTGAACAAAAAGTATGTATGCATGTATATTAGGATGTATTGTTGTAACTGATAAAATGTGCATGTTTATCAGAGAGATCTGGAAGGGTGAAAGGTTTGAAATTAGCTTTCAGATGCTGCCACAGATCTTAACAAAGCTGTGTGTGTGTGAAATTGTACCAGAGTCAGGTGAATGGAGGTGATGTCATCCTTTAGATAGCATCTGGTTTCTTTGGAACCCTTGCAGCAGCATTTTAGAATCTAATCTAAGATTTCTGTCAGGATATGTATCTCACACATCCACATAGACAAAGACAGACATCATCTGGCTTTTGCTGTGGTAAGACTCAGCACACATCAGCTTGCCTTGCTTTAGTAAGTAGTCAGGGAACAGTAGTTCTTTAGTTACTCAAGGACATTTAATGAGAATAGTTTAGTATTGTTTTCTGAATCTGTGAGAAACTATCCAACTATATTATTTTTTACATCTCTGTGGTTAAAACTCTGCTGTTTTTGTATTCAGTATTCTCGTTTTCTGTTGTATTATTTATCATTAAATATTTTAATACCTTGTATTGTGGCTGGTCCTTTAGAGAATACTTTTAACATCTCGACAATAAGTATGCTTGTTTTAGTGACACGGTGGCCTCTCCTGAAAGTCTTGCTGCTTTGGTCATGCTCTACCATTTGTGGTAGTATTAATTTTGCACACTATAATAGGGTACCATTTGTAAGAGCCTTAAGGAAGCTGACTGGTGGCAGTGTGATTGCCTCAGAGTCTGGGCAGAAAGTGGCACAGCTAGTAAATCTGTGCCAGCGTTTGCCAGGTGTGTATGTATGTGTGAAACTTAAAATCCAAGTGTGTGTGTCAGCTACTGGGAACAGGGACACAGAGCTCCAAAGTGGTCAGTGTGTAGTTCTGTGTGGGTCTGGAGAGAGGGAGAGAGAGTCCATTCCCCAGGTCTGCAGCATGCTTCCTGTGTGCTAAGGGAAATTGTGCTTGGAGCAGGGAGCTCCATCTGAAAATACTGTGTAAATCCATCTTTGCTCTTAGTGACTGTCCTTCACCAGAGTCAGTGGTGAGGATTGAGTCTCCTTGCTTGATGGCCCAGAGTAGGGACCTGTCGCACCACTCATTATGGTTTCAAGGTTATCAGGTAAGTATGATGAGGCAGTTTACAAAGTACGTTAGGGATTAGGATATTAAATTATTTGCTCACATGGATTATCAGTGGTACATTTTACAACAGTTTCATGAAGACCTGCAGTCTATTCCAGTTAGTAATGCTGTAAACAGAAAACAACATGCAGACAAGGCAGAAGTACACCTACCAAAATCTCTTATAATGTTCTGAAAGCTTCTTCAAGAGATGCTGTGTCAGGAATAGTTTTTAAGAAGAGTAGCTTGTTTTAAACAAAGTATGAAAATGAAGACCTGAGATGAAGATTTCCAAATGCTCCTATTACTCAGGAGTTTCTTATTGGTCAAGCAGATAATGACATTACAACTCACTCGAAAAGAAGTGCAAAACATGATCATGCTTAAAACCAATTGGTGCCTCCTGTTCATGATTCTCAAAATATTTCACTACTAACAAGAAACATATTCACAATTAAATGACATCTTTACAGACCTTTACTCAACAAAATCATTTTGAAGTGAAGCAGTCTCACTGCAAGGCAAGTGCCTCAAGAACAATCCGTTATAACCACAAATCTTCAAAATGACTGTTACCTTCCACCTTGCACAATACCCTTGGAAAGTATTAAAGTGATCTTTCTACATTACAGTAGATAATCATACACAAATGTGTGTTACAATTTAATAAGATCATAATTCAAACATCCCAGCTCCTCAGGTTCTTTTAACATTTCAGCTGATAAGTTTCTGACAAAAATTGATATCCAAAACATTCCTGCAGGTCAAAAAGTTTATATTCCAGACTATTTCATGTGCCAGAAAGGAGGTACATAGTTTTCTTTTTTTTTTTTAACACCTTAATTGGAGGTACATCATAAGACCAATTCTAGACTTATCACATTTGAAGGAGTTTGTAAACTCAAAGACATTGACATTGACTGCTCTGAAGATTGTATTCCTTTTCATAAGTCAGGACTCATAGGGCAACAGTAGGCATGGATGGTACTGATCATCAGAAACACATTAACAGAGATAATTCATTCCTGTTACAATTTTCAGCGCTACAAGCGATTACAGCAGGACTGCTTTAAAAACTTTCAGAACACACTTTCTTGCATATCAGACAATAAATATTACACATGAGGAAAACTCAGTGGCATACCAGAGACATCACGGTATGAAGATTGCTGTAATGACACTTAAAATAATTCCTGTGGTAAGCATCTTTGACAACATATCTATAAGAATGACACTGCTTCCATCACCCAAACTTCCAAGCATGAAAATAGATTCTTTAAATTACACGTGCAGGGCCCACTCAACTTATCATTGTAGGCAGAGGGACTCAATAGAAGTCATTTCATATCAATATAAATGAAATAAAAAGATTATACGGGCCAACTGACACCTTTATAGGACAATTTTCAGTTTGTCTACCATCAGGTCAACAGGACAGCACTATAGTTATGTAATCTTTGAAGAAACAAGGAGAAATGAAATATTTCTGATTTTCCAAAGAGAAGTAATTCAGACTTGGGAATGGGATCTACAGAACTATTTGTGGCTGCCATCAACTCATGTTCCAGCCCACTGAATGAAATAACAGGTGCACTGAGCTGGAAACAGGAGCTAAACAATATTCTCCCAATTGCTCTGATGTATGGAATTCTAGGAGTGGAGCAGTGTTCTCTTCAAAATAACTATGAAAACTTTCTGCTACACTTACCTTAAAGAACACTGGAATATAGAGTGTGCCTTTCTTCCTTTTTCCTTAATTAAGAAAGTCATAAGACATAACAAGACCAGTCTCATTTTAATTGATCTTTTTTGGCCCAGACAAGTCTACTTGTTACTACTTTATGAACATATTTCCTGTTTCACAGTGGTCAGTATTTCTGCACAAATTATTGCTAACTTAACAACAGAACAAAGTTTTATATCTCCTCTGTAGAACTCCGATTCTCAAACTGGAGGATAGAACATTTTTCCTGACAGTATTTCTTCTCCGTCTACTAAATATTCTTAAAAGATTTTAAAAGGTCTAGAACAAGAAAATCTTACATGGAAAAATGGAGAATATTTGTTTAATGAACTACAACACAAGGAGTATTTCCTTTATATTGTCCCACAGCAATGTTTCTAAACTTCTTAACTGGATTTTTTTTTTTATGGAAAGGATAACTTTACCTCCTTTATAAGCTGCAGATGTAGTAGAGCTAAAATACTTCTCCTGAAAGTACTGGTGACAGTAAAATCTAGTAAAAATATTTCAAATTTAGAATTCCTTAATTATAAGCCACCTTACTTACACACACAGATCGTGCACTAAAGTCCAATCCATATTTTATCCAAAGTAATTTTAGCAGTGGCACCTAATCAATCCATTCAGCTGCCTGTATTTTTTTGAAGAATATCAGAATGATGAAGTTAAGCATGTACTCCTTTTGGATGTTCTAAGACAAATATTCAGTGAGGGCTTGTGATTTCAGAAAGATTGCACATTTTTTGTATGCCTTTCTAAAGGAGGCAAGAGTGCAAAGCACTTAATAAACAGACTCTTCTTTAATTGCTGGCATGTTGTATTGTCCTTTGCTAGAACAGAAAGGATAGCAGCATAATTCATGAATGTGGCTGCTTAAGATACTTTACAAACTATCATGGACTGCTGTGTATCTCACCACTCAAGTGTCATGATTTTTCATGAATGCCCAAGTTTATGAGCACAATGCCTTATGCGTCTCTTGTTAAAAGCATACAGCAGCAAACTTTAAATACCAAGTTATGTTCTCAGCCCACATCAGTTATGTAAAGCAGTCAAGTCAGGGAACAAAATAAAAAAAAAAGGTAGCTTTTTTTTTTTTTTTTTTTATATAAAGTATACACTCCCCATACCCACATGGGCCAACTTTAATTTGCTGGTCCCACTTAGGTATATAACCTGCCTAATGTACACAGGTGTATGTTGCTTCTATCTCTGTTTCCTTTCCGCAGTGGAAAAGCAGCAGTAGCTATTACTTTTTCCTTAAGGTATTTTGATTGGGTGTCCTCACATGCGGTGATTTCCTTAAATATGAACAGGATGCCCAGAGTCATTCACCTTTTTAATAGCATCAGAGCAAGCCAAAGAACAGGCTTCTAATGGTAAGAGCCTGATGGAGAGCTGGACACATTTTTATTTTCCTTGATCTACGTTCACTTGAAAGAACAAAGAGCTGTGTTCTTTGAAGTTTGCTCCTTACACCTGCTGAGTAGCATTAAGCAGATCAGAAACTGTGAACAGGACACACTATCCTGTGTACAGTAATTCTGCAGACATAAATAGTACAGCTTCTTTTTTCAACATAAAGAGAGAGTTCAAGTAAGTGAAGTTAGGAAAAGAGATCCTGCTGTATAGTACAGTAGTACAGATCAGTGAGCCAGCAAGGTACACAGAATAGCATTCACTTACATATTAATCTCTCAGGAGTAAAATACACATTTTTTTACTATTAAGACCCTTTTATGAATGGTGTAAATATAGGCAGAAATGGTTTTAAGAATATTAACTATAAAATGGCATTTACAGCTAAAAAAAACTATTTCATAATATCTGCAAAATACAAACAGATAAATTAGTTGCTGGATAAGAACTCTAAGTAAGGTTAGAGTGGTTCATAGGTAAGTAATAAGCTAAGCTACCCTTTTGAGCCATTTTAAGGTTAGCCAATTTCCCAAACATGAAAATCATACCCCGTACCTTGTGTCTGTAAGGCAAATACCTTAACCATTATGCCAGTATTTACTATAGAAGTTGGCAGTTTACACTGTATCTCAATTGATGCGGCATCTGCAGTCCTTGTTGTGCAAACTACACCTTTGAACATTCTTAAGTTTGGCACATTTAGTGCAGGGACTCAGGAGTTGTTCTTGCAGTATCTGGGGCATTTGGGAATGGCACCCACATCAAAAATATATTGATCTGGCAGTTATATAGGGTCAAGGTGCTTCATCAATTCCCTTTTAAAGGAATACAGGGCTACTGAGATGGGAATGTCAAAATTCCATTTTCTCAGAAGGAGCTGAGTTGCCACGTTTTTTACTAAAAACAATCAAAATAGTCTTGTCTAACTGAAACAATGTTGAAAATCCTTGAAAACCAAACATCAATACAAAGCCAAGAGTCTGCTGTACCCAAAAAACACAGGTTTAGCACTTTCAACCTTAATATCATGATTTCATCAGGTAAAAATATAGGTGTAAGATTATTTAAAATCATCCTCAGACTAATCACATCTATACTAAACCAATGAACAAGCATTACATTATTGTGTAATAAACATAAATTAAATGTGTAAAACAATGTAAAATCTAACCGTTGTTTGTTTCAGAATGTATTTTATATTCATGGCATACTTGTCAACCTGGAAACATCAAAAATCTGGACAAAGGCCCATGAAAAATAGGTACAAATCTGTACGCTGATTCACATACAATTTGCATACATAATTATGTATACATAATTATGTAGCCCCACCCACTCCTGTGGAATTGTGGGATACCAACTTTCAAACGCAAAGTGAAGAACAGACAAATGGCCCCAGACCGTGTAGTAAATGGTAACCATTTTTTTAATGTGTAGCAATGATATATACTGGGAAGGGAGAAGATAAGGAACTTCAGGATTTTGTTTTTGGTGACTTGCAGTATCTGGGTATTATGGTAAAAGTAGGGCATTTATTGGTAGGCAATATTCTAATCTTAGTAAAAGAATATTATTGTTTGCTAGGACCTCCAGACGTCATTCTCCATGGCCTACTGATCAGTGGCGTAGCTAGAGTTTATGCAGCCTGGGGCTGTCGTTGAGTTTCTCGCCCTTCCACCCTCATTATTTATTTATATTTGTTTACCAGGAAAGTCCAACTGGACACAAGTCCTTTTTTGGTGGAGGCCTGAGGAGAAAAGCTACATAAAAGCTCATAAAATCATGGTCAAATAGGGCCCCCCATACACAACCCCCCTGCAGTCATTCCAATGTCCCATTACTTGTCTGTTTGCCCCATTTACCATAGACAGTGTAATGTGCATACTGCTTTACTTCTACAATGATTATTTGGATTTCATTTAAAACTTTTATTTTACATTTTACAGCACAAACACTAATAGAAATCTGCTAAACAAAGCAATACAGCCTCACAATGAAAATAGACTTAGCATTAACACTTCTCTGCCCTTGAAATGCACATTTATTGAAACAGCATTGAAACCCACATTCAAAGAAATTGCATCTGTCCAGTGGCGGATAAAGATTACCTTTGGGCTGTTTTCCAATCATAGGCCCCTTGCACACAAAACATGCATGTGTTCTTTGATACACCTTCCTGATTGTATTTAATTATATTCCTTATATAATACACCACACTCGTTAGAGCGCTTTTTAAATTTATTGTTTTGAACATTTTTCCAGTAAGCAATGAAACAAAATGCATGAACCAATAATGACAAAATGGCCCAATTCAGAACATTTACATTATAAAAGTCTACTCAAACTTCTATAATCCGCCAGTATCGGTAAATATGCGCACTCTCTGCAGAAGTAAAAATCATCTAAATAATTCCACATTAAAGAGATCTGTAACTAATGAAAATGTTGCTGCTAACAAACAACTTTATATTTCATTGTTTCATCTACAAATAAAGTGGCTGTTGCCCTTGAGGAATTAATTGCCTATGTTACATTAAAAAAAATTATAAGCTAGTAATATTGCAATAGGTAATGGATGGCAAACTGATAAGTTTCTAGTTACTGGGTATCTCTGCTAAAGAGGACATTCTCAGGACTGCAGCATCTACCTCTTTAAAATACAAGACAATACAATACAGTATCAGCAATCCATCTACATACTGTGAGAGTAGAACCCACAGTCTTCTGCATCAGAAACAAGTATTTTACCTATTGTGCTACTAAAAACATGAGCAGACTTGGCATAAGCAGCACTAAATTTCTCTCCCCCTGACAAAACTATGCAGCAAAAGAAATCTGGAAAAAGCCAAAATTTATTGGGGGGGACAAAGGCACAAAACCAGGGACACATTTTAAACAGTGCTTGTATAATCTTTTGAAAAGTTGCTACAATAAAATGTTTTGTGTTACCATACATTTCCTGAAAGATAGTAAGACTAAAACTATAATTATTTAGTGAATTCAGTTCACATTGATTTACCAGAAAACCACAAATTTTAAGAAGAACAGACCAAAAGTATTGGCCAAACTCTTTTAATTCCAAGTGGTGGTGATGTGGTTAAAGAATTTAGGGTTTTGCACACTGTACCTAAGGTACAGGGTTTGAGCCTGAGTAACTGTAACCACTAGTTATACCTAACCTAGGGCATTTTACTTACATACACATATCTCTTAACAGAGGCATAACTACTCGGTGTGTTTCTCTTGCTAACTTAACACACACACACACACACACACACACACACACACACACACACACACAGCAGCTGTTTCTCACAAGTCTTACAGACATAACTGCTCAGTGCGTTTCTCTCGCATACACCCATAGTGCTGCTTCCATTTCTCACCCACACCAGAATGCAGCTTAACTTAACAGAGTCTCCCCTGCAGAATGTAACTGCCAATGATGCCGGATTTCTCCTTGCAAAATCAGAATGAACAGTGCTGCTTCCATGTTTCTCTCACACACACCTGATCTCTCCTCAGAGAATGCAGCTTAACTCAACTTAAGCAGTGCTGTTGCCATTTCTCTTGCATACACCCACAACAGGATGAACCGTGCTGCTTCCATTTCTCACCAACACCCCACCAACAAAAAAAAAACACATTTTGCCACTGTGTTCCCTCCAGTCCTGGGCATAGTATCAATATATTAACATCATCATTACATTTTATTCTGCCTCTGACAAAAAAAAAAAAATCTTCCCCTTCACTTTAATAGGTATGATAATTACTTCAATAAAAACATTTGAATTTTCTCCAGCATAGTCTGCAGAAATTTACACCTGATGCAGAAGGAGCAATCTCACCTTCAAGGTCAATAAATACAGCATTAAGAGACATGGCATGCAGTAAAATTTGCCCAGAGTTACTAAGTAAGAAGTGGACAATTAGGTGGGGAACCTAATTTATAAAGTAAGCATCAATAACAGAAAATAATCTTGACAGACACATCCACATCAACATTTCACCTCCAAAATGTGGCAAATATAGACTATCTCTCACAACAAATGGGCAAAATATGGAACGCTTGTTAACAGATTACAAGCGACTTCAACTATGAGACTCAAAGATGGCACAAATGTATTTTACACGTATAACAAGTTATTTGATGAATTGGTAAGATTTTGTATTATTTATCATGGTAATTAGTTAACACGGAATGTGTGACAATCTTTTCAACATGGAACAGAGAGGAATAACGACTTTTTGTGACTCAAGCAAACAAGTAACATTCCTTGTAAGGTATACTTGAAAGCATGACAACATCATATAACGTCTTCCATTTTTATGGGGAGGTATCCCCTTCTTGTAATGTCTATCTTCCTTGAAATCCTAGCCTTAGCCCCCCGTGGAATAATAAACAATGGATCTACTAGGCCATTTTACAGTCATACATTTTTTCAAACCTCAGTCTAACGTTCGTAAATTAACCTGCGTAAATGCATATAAAACGTTACCGATTGAAATGTAAAGTGTACTTTTTTTCCAAATTTCGTTGTATTTAAACTTTGGGACACACCAGAATGCAGCTTAACTTGGAGAATGTAGCTGCTGCTGCCATTTCTCTTGCACACAAGTTAACAAAAAGACCTGGTGACCTGGTAACCCTTCTCACACATAAAGCAACAAAAATACTTGGTAACAGAATTTTTACCTTACTTGGAGGAGCTGGGGAAAGAAGGCACTGACTGTATAACATGCGGACCGGTCAAATGCAAAAGTTAAGTTAAGTATAACATGCAGACTGGTGTAATGCAAAAGTTAAAGTAAAATAAGTAATGGCTCAGGCATTCTCTGACAGGTTGTCTGCACATAACCATGCATGCCGTGCACCGTGCACATGATGATGTCATTCATTAAAAAAAAAAAACTTCAAATAAGACAAAACTCGGGAAATTCGGAAATTAAAGGGGCCACTCGGGAATTTGTGGCACCCCATTATTTGCCCTCAAAACCAGTATTTACAGAGGATTTTGGTACTGTTGAGAGGTATGATTCATGGCATTATCCAATCCAGGGCTGATATTAGATTTTAAGCAAGGCTGACCGTACACGTCTTTGATATCAACCATTTTGGCAAAGTCCCCACCCTGATTATTCTTGATGAAGAACATTTTCAGTTCTTATTATTTTCATGCAGTAAATGAAATAATTGATTGGAAGTTAGTTAAAAAATATGATAAATCTTTAAAGGAAAATTTAACTATTGTGCAAAAACAATTTGAATTCAAACATTTGTGCACCTAAGTAAATGCAGAAAATTTCAAGTGTCATAAAAAAGCAAAGAATAAATTAAAGCATTCTAGCATACATGGCTGAAGTACATACACTGGGGGATGGGGCAGGAATATGTGAAATGTACTGTAAAGTGACAAAAACAGATTTGAAAAAGAACTGACTTTTGTAGAAGCTGTAAATATAGAAGTGTCGATTTAAATTCTACCAGAGGCTTGTGAATTGCCCTAAAACATGATTTAATTCTCGGTAATTAACTACCTTTGGATTGACCTAAGGCAAATTCCTATTTCAGATATGTAGAATGGAAGAGAGAGCAAAAATAAAAAAAAAATATTTAAAACACGAAGCAGGAGGTGCCATAAGAAGGGTTATATCAAGAAAATGTGTAACTAAACTAGCAGTAAAAAAATTTTATTCTAGATTCAGGGTGCATTATGGCAGTTACAAGCAGAAATGTTTGCAGAAAATGGTGACCGCTGGGTTTCCACTAGAACCAGTCTATGATTTTAATGTTTAGCTATACAATATAACTAGCAATGACTATGACAGAATTCAAGTACATTCTGATCCATGCAGTAGGCCTGCTATGCACTAGGCTTGCATAATCAGTCCCTTTGAGATTAATAAGATTGGCAGATAATGTGGTAAGCCCTTATTTTTCAGTCCTACCACATTGTGTAACCACAGTGCTCCCTGAGTGGGGTACCCATGCAAGTGATCCACCCTTTAAACTCATATACGAGTCAGAAAAACTACAATAACAAAACTACAACTGTATGTGATCTGGTCCAATGTACATAACTTGCAGAACTGCAACTGTATACTAGTAGATGATGTTGTGCAACTGACAGTGCAGACCCCACTCCCCTGCAGTTGTACAACTCAGCATCCAGAGATAAGCGGTGACATCAACACTTCAATACAAAAAAAACATTCCTTTGAAGATAAAAAAAATATATTGACAACAGAGTTTCATGCAGTACAGACAAACTTGTTCCTACAACTATTTAAGTGTCCATCCACACACACAGTGAAACAGTGATACTGCCAAGCTCCAATCAGTAGGGGCTCACAGACCATCAGATCTATTGATTCCTGTGTTATAGTGATGATGTTCCATTCTCATCCTGAATGAATGAAAATATTTTTCAAATTGCTGTCATGAGGGCAGTTCATCCTAGTAGCAGCTGTGTTTAGTTTATAATTGACTTATCCTACTAAATGGCTGCACTTTGCAACACTATCATTGCACAAAGCAATTCCCCCATATGTAGCAGTGGTGTGCACAGAGCACTGCTGTGTTCTATGCAGTCTGTTCACCATTTAACAGGCCAGATATTTTTCTGCACATTACTTCTAGTTACCATGATCTTTATCTAGGAATCCCTGTAATAATGGGAAGCATAGAAAACATGATGTACAAAATGCATCTGTGCACTGTGTTTATGAAAACCCTCACCCAATATCATTTGGGTTATCACAAAAGTGAGTAGAACAAATAAAAAACACAAAACTTGAAGTACTATTCAAGAAGACCAGTTGATTGAGCTGTTTCACTCAATGAAAAAGTGGATAGGAAAAATTAAACTTGGAGTTAATCTCTAGAAAGGTATCATCCATGATTCTGGTACAAGATTGCAAGAACATATTTTGAGATTTACTTTTAAAGACAGAAGTATTGCTGAAGTTTTTATTCATGAAAAAATGACGGGCCTACTGAAGCCCATAGGCAAAAAGTATTTGTTCTACTTGCATATTTGTGATATTATAGTGCCGGCCTTGTTTAAAAGAGAGTGACTGAGAATCTTGATTTGGCTATTGTTTATAAAAATATACTATTTTCAAGTCATTATAGAAGAATACTGCACAGATAAAAAACTGCTGAAACTTGTAGTAGATTCAAGGCAAATACTGATAAATGATTTGGCATGTAGTGATATGAGCAAGTGCCAGCTGGAGTTAAAGAATGGTATATCCTTTGAATATCAAACTGATTTATACAAGATTGCATGTGTTGCAAATATATTAGAACTGTATGTCATGTGTATATCAAACTGATTTGTACAGATGTTTGTGCCAAAAATGTATTTGTGAGGTTTGCTTGTATTAAAATATATCAATAGTGCACCCTGCTGAAATGAAAAGAAATATACATGTATTATTGCAACTGAGTTAAATGTATATATTTAAATAGAGGATACTGGGACAGCAAAGGTTAACTTTAAGAAAAATAAAAATAAGGGAATTGTAAATGAGTTGTTAAGCCATTAAAATAGCATACCAGTATGCTTAATAGGACCAGAGATGCTGGTTTTGGGAAAGAGCCTTTGTTCATTAGCTCAGCAAAAAGATGGGAGACCCCAGGCACTGACATAAACATTTGTATGTGTATTGTAGCTGTCTGTAATAAATTCCTGTCGCAGCTTCAAAGGGGAATACTGTGAGAACCTAGAGTCATGTGACCAGATTAGGTCATTCTGCCAGCCCTCTTGGAAATTATATTTTAGATATTAAAAGGAAAAATATCAGAGTATAGAGTACTCTGGGAAGCCTGACTAGAAAGACCTCACCCACAGCATCATGCCTTGTGGTAGTAAGTACATTAACTAAGGAACAGTAAAATTCCCTTAGATTCAGTCAGGAATATAGTGAAGCTTAGTTTAGAGAGTGTTTTTCTTTATTTGTATGAGTCTGTCCATCAGTGTTAATTTCAATATTTTCTATGATTTGAACTCTGTGGTTTACTGTGAATATATATTCAGTATTTGCATGCTCTTTTAAGATTTATTATTAAATATATTTAAAGCTTTTATTGTGGCTGATCCTTGTAGAAAGTATCTAACATTTGAGAGTACTTATATTTACAGTAGAACCTCTGTAGGTTGACCACCCAAGGGATTGTAACAAGCTGGTCAATGTACAGAGGTGATAAACATAAAGGATTAGGCCTACTGTACTGATACATACATGTACTTTACTTTCTTGTGCAGCTTTTATTAAGAATATCATATGAAATCATGCATAATCAAAACACAGTAAAATCACACAATCAATACATTTACTGTTTTCTCATGGTTTAATCATTCTTTCTGAAAAAAGAGTCAGTCTTGGTCTGTTTCTTATTCTTATTACAAAGGTAAGTGGAGAAAGCACTCGCAATGCTGGCATACCTGGGCATTTTTCCACAACAAATTACTTCAGCTGCATTATCAGGTGCCTAACATCCTTTTCTTTTTGAGTTTCTACAATTTCTGTGTCATCCTTATTTGCTTCTTCCACTTCATCAGATGCTTCATGCACTTTTACTGTGATCTGTACTTTGGTCAATATCACTTGGTCAATTGCTTCTGGGTCAGGTTCATTACAGGTTACCACCTCATCATCCATTGCAACAAAACCTTCAAAATCTACTCCTTCAAATTCTGCCATGGGAGATTAACTGTCTGATGGAGCCAAAACATTGTGCCCTTGGGTTGTGACAAATCCATCTTTCTTGAAACACTTCTGTATCATCTCTGGCTGAACTTTATTCCAAGCAGAGCTGATCCAGAGGACAGCATCCAGAGTGTTAACTGATGCAGAGGGTGAAGTTGCTTCCACAGGTGAACCACAGGTTTGTGTTTTAGTAATGACCCACTGCAAGAACTGGGCTCGGTAGTGCATTTTAAAAGTTTTGATGATGCCTTGGTCAAGAGGTTGGATTTTTGAGGTCATGTTTAGAGGCAGAAATTTCAGTGTCACATGTGTGAGGCCAGGACAGTTGTCTGCTGTCAGTAGAATAGACCATTTCCTTTTCTTCATTTTGTGGTCGATACCCATTACCCACTCCTCAAATAGAGCACCAGTCATCCATGTGCATTTGTTTGATGCCCAAGTTACGGGGAAATCTTTGGGCTTCAGGTTCTTGAATGCACATAGCTTTGCCGATTTACCAGTCACCAAGAGCTTTAGTTTCTCCCAGGTTGAGCTAATGCAAAGCAGAACTGTGAAATATTCTTTGGAAAGTTTTCCACTCTTACATTTGTCACCCTTCATGATAAGGTTCCTGTCAGGCATCGCCTTGAAAAAGAGTCTGCACTCAGCAGCGTTAAAGATGTCGTCATCTTTGAAGCCTCTGGTGAAGTCTGGGAACTTTTTGATGAACTCTTTCCACAACTTCTACAGGAACTTCATTGGATTCACCACACAAGACTTTCTCGGAGATCTTGGTGGCAGTTTAAATTTCTCGAGCCAACCACTTGATGCTTGGAAGTCTGCCACCCCAAATTCCTGTGTGAATTTTTTAGCAACAACTTAGATCATCGGCCAGGAGATTTGGGTGTTAACTGCCCTCATTTCTTTTAACCAGCTTAAAGTGGCTTTATTGACATCATCAAGAGAAGTTTTCTCTCCTTTTCAGCTCTAGGGTTCCACTTTCCTTACCCTATCTTTCCAAGAACTCATGTTTACATTTTTGAATGTTGCTAACTGTGGTCTTGCTAACAGCAACATGTTCTGCCATCTTTCTTTGGCTCCTGCTTTCCAGAAAATGTCGATCATCATCCTTTTCCTTCAATGTCAGCTCTTTGAGTTCTCTCCTTTGGGCCATCATGTCTCGATTATGTGTAAAATTTTTCAGTAATTATAGTATTTGCCCACAATTGAGACCAGTCCTTCAAGTTGAAAAAATCTTCAGCAACGCATTATAAACAGTAGGACATTAGGCCTAATCCAACACGTGGTAATAATAAAACATGAAAAAATAATTTATACTAAAAAAATAATACCATCTAACTAAGGGGCAAAGCCCACACCTTTTACCTCTTGGTGTAGAGTAGACTCAACCGGTCAAGTTATAGAGGGTAAATTAATATTGTGTGTCACAGTCCAAGTGGTCAATATACAACTTACAGAGGTGGTCAATATAAAGAGGTCAGTTATCCATTGAGTACATAAGGTGCATGTCCGGTCTATGAAAATTAGGTCAACTTAAGGAGGTGGTCAGTGTAGGGAGGCGGTCAACTATGGAGGTTCTACTGTATTTGGTGACACTGTGTGGGTCACTCCAAAAAGCCTAGCCATCTTGGTGAACTCATTTGTATTAGTATTAATATTACACAGTATAATTGGACACCCTTTGTTAAGGGCCTTAGAGTAGCTGATTGTGGAATGTCTGGTGGTGGTGATAACTACCTTATAGTCTGGGCGGAGGGGAGCATAGATAGCAAACCTTTGCCAGCCTTTCCCAGGTGTGTGTGTGTGTGTGTGTGTGTGTGTGTGTGTGTGTGTGTTTATGTGTGTGTGTGTGTGTGTGTGTGTGTGTGTGTGTGTGTGTGTTTGTGCAAGTGCAAATCAAATCTCTCAATGTGAGTGCGTCAGCTACATAGGGCAAGGAGATGAAGCACTGGGTTTAAAGAGAAGGTATTGGAGGACTTGGCTTGGACACTTGGCTGAGGACCTAACACTCGAGCTGTACTGGGGGATTTTATTGGGGACTTGGAGGGAGACAGATATAGAGACATCCAGAGTGTGTTCCCCGTGTACTGTTAAGGGAAATTGTACTTGATGCAGAGAGGTCTGCATCTGAAAATACTGACAGTATCCATTTGTATTCCAATTGCATGCCCCTCTCCAGTGTCAGTGGTGAGGATTCAGGCTCCTTGATTACTGGCCCAGCATAGGAATGACACATATTGGTGGCAATGTTGGGCATCACATGGCACATAAACACTAAATCAAAACCTAAGCAGGAAAGTAATGCTTCATCAAAGTTTCATAAATCTGGAATGATTTACCATGCATCAAGGAGTAAGTCAAGGATGGAACTGCAAAGGCTAGATAGTGCAGATGTTTTTGTCGCCCCCGCCCCCCACCCAAAGCTGAATGTAGAAATTGAGGAATATCTATTATGCATGACTGAAAAGGGGCAAGTCAGCAGATGTATAAATCTGTGAGAACTTTAGGGTCACTATGTATTCATTACTGTATACCATAAAATACCTGTTTCCCTGGACAGAAGGAAATTTTGTATCCTTAAATGAGGAATTAAACATTTTGCAGACATTTATTTGGAAGACATATATCCTTCACTGAAGCTTCAGGATTGCTTTGAATCATTAATACACACATTGAGGGCCATTTTGATGTACCTTACTAGTGCTCAGAGTAGGGTCTAAACCTGTGTTATGATAGAAGGCATCCAACACATGCAGTCCTACCTGTGTGGCATATGAGGTTACAATGAAGAAGATAATAGGTGTAGTCAAAAATGAACTCTAAACAGATGAAATGAATATGACTTAAAGTCCCAAAGGGACACATTTAAAAAGAAGAAATATCAAATTGTGAGCATGTTTGTTATCCAAAATGGAGCAAATATATCAGAAAGAGATGGAGGCTTTGCTTAATGCACCAAACCTAAAACTGCATCACAGCTGCTATTATAGCTTCATTTGGTAATTTTTTATCATACATTTTTGCCTAATCTCTTAGCAGTTTTGCACTCACTGAATCCTGAATTATCTAATATGTTTGTGTGTGATAGGACAGTTGGCAGTGAATGGGCTTTCAATGAAAGCTGATACTCTTTGTTGATGAGATGCCAATCTGCATTACACTAGGTTTCTGTGAGATGTGGATGTATGTCATCTGCTCAGGCTGTGAAATAGAGCACATGCCCAGGACATATCTGGACTAAGTTGTCATTGCACAAAAGGTAAAATCACATATATTTCTTATGACACATGGCTGTTATCACTGTAAAATGACACCACCAAAAATCTCTGTATTGACTATAGATAGCAATATGACCACTCCAACCTCAACATCAAGATGCATTTATAGGTTCACAGGTTGCTACTAGGCTATCGGCCCTAGGGCATATACAAGCCTAGCCATAACAATTCCCTGGCTATTTCATCCCACAATATTTAAATCCAAAAAGGTGCAATATCATTCCTAGATATAGTGTGTACCTAAGTGTCCAAGAACAGTTCCATCAAAGTTTTGATGAAAACTGCCTTAAGGGTAGCATCTGCAGTACAAAGCTACCGAATGCAGGTCTTTATGCTGTTTGCAGAATGACAGCCTATCTAATTGCTTTATATTTGGTTTCCATTAAGGGTGGGTATGTAACTTCTATTCAGTACTAGGAATACCATACAAGCCTGGAAGAATGCAGAATCATACATTGCAGATAGACTGACAGAAAGATTGACATGCTCCACCTCAGAAAATCCAAATCCCTTAGAGCTACGTGCTCGAGGGACTTAAACCTCAGCACAGAAATTAATAGAACATGCTGGAGGGACAGATTTATAACCCAGAGGCTCCCATCACTCTGGAATAGAATCCCAGTCCATGTCAGACAGAGCCCCTCACTGCTGCTCTTCAAGAGAAATCATGACGAGTGGATGGGAGATCGTAGGTTTACCCCGGGGATTACGTCTGCGTCACTGCTAGACGGAGGCACAGTAAACTAACCTTAAAAGGGTATAGTAAACTCATTTAAATGGGTGGCGAAAGCCAAACACACTCTGGCCAGGCTTGTAAATGCCCTAGGGCAGATAGCCTAGTATCAACCTATGAACCTATAAATTCCATGGCAGGTGGTATTTTATTCCTGGCAGTATCAATAAAAATGTTATCTACTACAGCTTTTAACCATCCTTTAAAATCCATTAACTTTAAAATTCTTTTTTTTTTCAAAAATGGAAGTATCATCTCAAATTGGATTACTGAATGTATATATTAGACTATCAGTTTTTAAGAAAATTTAGGCAATAGTCTGAAACGTTGAACTTATATTACAGATGTTAACATTGTGGTCATATGTTGTCTATGATTTACCAGCTGCAGCCTTATTATAAAGATACCTCTTAATTTTAATTGGGCATCCGTAATTTTGTTACAAATGATTAATATTGCATTCTTGTTGTCAACTGATCTTAAGGTTTGAACATTTTTCTCTTAGTTTTAACAGTTAAATCATACTATATTAAGAACAATTTTGTCTTAACACAGTCTATAAGTATATGCTTAATATAAAACAATACATCATTACACATTTGGACTTCCAGCTTTCACACATTGAGTATGTGTCTAACAGAAGTAACAGCATCGATAAATAAGCATCATTATGCATAAAAAATTAAGAAGCTATCAGGTCCATAATTCACATTTCTGTTATACTCAGCTATATTATGCAAATCACAAGTAGCAATTACTTACAGGTGATTTCAAGCCTTATGTATTGAAGGCACATTAGGATTAGGTAATAAAATGGCAGTTTTATACATGAATTAGAATAGCTGCATAAAGAACAGCAAGTGACACTGCAAATTATTATATCTAGCTCTAATAATCCTTGATCTCAGAACATTTGGTATTAGAAATGAAGTTTTAGTCTTAGAACATTTGGTGTCATAAATGAAGGTCTGCTGAACTTTTCTTATCTGATGCAGACACACACACACACACACACACACACACACACACACACACACACACACACACACACACTGCGTTGTTTTCCAAACAAATGTGACTATAGTTGTCATAAACAATCCAGTCTGTGTTAAGGTTACAGAATTGTAGTGAATAAGAATTAATGGGCAAACAATTTAATCTTTTGATAGTCTGTTGATAAACCAGCTTCAGTTTGTTTGTCGTGATGCAGGCCATGCAACTATGATTACTTATGATGGAATCTGAAAACATATTTCCAGTGTAATATGTGTGTGTGTGTGTGTGTGTGTGTGTGTGTGTGTATGTGCATGTGTACATGTATTTATATTTCTCTATAAAGTGACTCTTTTGTCACTCTGATGCCAATGCCATTAGAAATCCTTAGGCAATAGCACCACCATGAAAATGTCTATACCGCCTATGGCAAAGTGTCCCATCTAATTTCAGCTGTGAACTGCGTGTAAACCCTTAAAGTTGGTATGAGAGGCAATATGCATCAGATAATCAGAGTAATGGTCACAAAAAATCTTAATCTTAAGAATTTTCTAGAGTGACTGAGATATTATCTCATATACATAAGTGTGTACAGCAATTTGTGGTGATAGTCTACCAAAATGTGGTAGTTTGGGTTCCATTACAGATGGGTAATTTACTTCTGCTGAGATTGGAAAATGTAATATATGTCCAACGTATATCTGCATTGTGCTGATATTATATCAGAAGCAAAAGCCATGTATATTTCTCCAGATTTATTATGTTTTCTATCATTAGCAATATGCCAAGTCCAAATTTCTCTGTACTGACCATGGCAGTGTTGCATTATGCACCATTACCTTTGATCTGTATTGCAGTCCTTAATAATGGATTACAACCTTATATGTATTATGTAGTGAAGTCCTTAATAATGGATTACAATCTTAGATATATTATGTAGATGAGTCTACAGTTAGAGAGAGATTTAGGTACGGTCTTTTATACCCATGAACTAAATGCATAGTTTTAACAGTATTCCATACTATCTGACATGTTGTATTTTACTTGGTTTCTATTATGGTTAATATGTGACTTTTTTCTTCATGAGGAACATAATATAGTTCCAAGGCATATATGTTCTAAGATGGTTTTACGTCAGAATTAAGAAAAATATATATTTCTCCAGAATAATGGAATTCTCCATTACTAGAAAGATTGCACTACCAAAGCAACTAAACTGAACATGGCAACGTTGCTAGGCCAACTTTGCTGTTAAGCCAGTTTTGAGACTATAAAGGTTGAATGGTAGTCTTAGGTACTAGATAAAGGTATTTACAGAAATTATAGTCAAACATGGTGAATTATATTTGATTTCCATTAGAGAAGATATGGATATATTCGGTATAAAATATGTGAGTACTGCAAAGCATTTACAAGATATAAACTTACTGCGCTGACATTACCCTTAACTAAAGTTATATGTATTTCACCAAGGCAGGTAAGTCAAGAGACTATTTGTGCCTTGTTGATACCCATCCACACAATGTACCTCCTACTTTTGAGAAGGCAAAACATGTCAGGCCATGAATAAATTTAATGGTACCCATCCAAGTATTCGTATTCCTCTCAGCCATATGAGTGTGTCACTCTGTTTATCATATAAAAGCAATTTTTACAGAGTTGGTGTAATACTGTATTTTTTGCATTTGTGGAAAGTAAGAGCCTTAGTTTCAGGGTTTGGGATCCCTCTCTGATATGGAGGTATAAGAGATACAATGGAATATGGTCTTTGATGAATCAGAAGGCAACGCATAGATCTCAAAGGGGCCTATATGAGACAAGATTATAGAGATAGTGCTTCAAGTTTGCCTTGGTAACTAAGGGTTTTTAAATGGGTCTATATTACGTGAACGAAAACTGCATTGTGCGAACACCTTTGAGCAATACAAAATGAGCAAATAATGGAAATGTCGAAAGAGTGAATGGAGATCACCGTAGGGAATTCTTTCTTTTACTTCAATGGAGTGCGATCTCAAAGTTGGTATATTTAAGTAGTGGGGGTGTGAGGGGTGTAGGGGGGCTTACCCCCCATCATAAAATAGTTATTGACAGTTTTCGTCCGTTAGTTTTTTATGTTTGAGTTTCGATATTTCCCACATTCGCTCAATTTGTGTCACTCAACAGGTGTTCACTCAATGCAGTTTTCTTTCATGTAATATAGACCCTTTTTAAATCAATAATGTTTGTAGTCAGGAGCAGTTAGTTACATTCTGAAATAATCATTATACTGCATTGTGCATCTAAGTAGGGCTGAGTACATAGAGATATGTAGACATAGAATCCTGTCCCAGAGACTTCCCATACTCTGGAACAAACTACCTATCTATATCAAACAAAGTTCCTCATTAGCACTCTTCAAGAAAAATGCTGATGATTGGATGGGAGATAGGAAATTCACCCTGGGGATCACTTCTGTGGCTCTGCTCGACAGGAGCACAGAAAAAAAATTTTCTTGGGTTGTGAAAGCCAGGGTACCTTTTTGGCTAGGCTTATATAGGCCCTAGGGCCAATAGCCTAGACCTCCCTATGAACCTATGTTAACTTCTTTTCATTTGGATGAGATGCCTTTCGAAATTAGGTGGGATAGATACAATTATTTCTTGACTACCCTTGATGCATGATGGCTGAAGTAGAAGGAGATACTGATCAAGATGCCAAGGTCCCTGATGACTATGTCCATTAGTGGTGGGTTATTGCTTATACTCTAAGCTGTAGATTGAGTTTTTACCAAACCTGGCAATACTGCACTTCCTCACACTTATTTTAAGCATCTTTTCTGCATACCATTGGTTTGTAGGAAATAGTTCTTGATGTAGAGATTTCAAATTTAGGGAATGATGAGTGAAAACAGGCAGCCGATGGTCATTAGCAAATTTGGATAGCCATAGGCCTGGGTTTATTGTATGGAGCTCAAACAAACTTATGGGAAAAAGTAGGAGAACCAGCACTGAACCTCAGGGTACTCTGATAGTTACATTCTTACTTTCTGAAGTGATACCTGCCACCTTAATTGTGTGTGATCTGTGTTTCAGACAATAAGGCTCAACCTTGAGACCTATTAGCTTATTTACAATAAAAGTATGGAATACTGTGTCAAATACCTTGCCACATCCTGGTAATTTGTATGGTCTGATTGGCCCCTATACGCTGCCTCTGTGATCTTAATGAAGAAATCTACTAGATTAAGTAGACATAACCTACCACCCAGAAAAGCAAACTGTTGTGGATCCATTTGTATAAGGTTTTGAAAACTTTCATTTATGATGTTAGAGATAATACATTTGTTGGCCTTGCAAATAAGTATAGTTATCCTGATAGGTTCATAGTTTCTGTGGTAAGACCCTCTTTGTAAAGGGCATTACAATAGCTGTCTCCCATACCTTCAGGACTTGTGATGTGGCTAGGCTTAAATTAAATAAGACCCGAAGGGGTTCAGTGAGAGCATATTTGGTACTATTTGTTAGGCAACCAGGTAAATTGTCTAGGCCCACAGAAGAGAAGTTTTTTTTTTTTTTTGATAGCACAGTCAGGACCTGCTCCATGATGTCTTGGGTATATGGAACTGAGGGATTTGCAGAATTTTAATAAATGTTTCTGGGGTAAAGTTAGCACTCTGTTTGCAAATAAGTTAGCTATATATTAAGGATCAATATGGGTAATGGCATTTTGGATTAGTTCAGAACATCCTTGGGTGTTATTTCTCAATTTCCTACTGTATTTAATGAATGGTTTATAGTTATCATTGGCTTCTGTTGCTAGTTTTAATCCATGTTTAACTTTGACCTTCCTGATGGTCATTTTTTGGTCCCTTGATAATCTTTGTGACTACTTAATGTGATGTGGGTAGCATTCAATTTGCTATAGGACTCTAGGATTTTAGAATTTCTTTTTTTAAGAGCATGAAGGAACATGGGCAAAATTCTTGCCTAGACTTATAAGGGCCTCCAGGCCAATAGCCTAGTATCATCCTATGAACATATATGTTTACTAGTGGATCATCAAGGTGATTTATTTTTAAAATTTCTATTATGTTTGGTTCTAATCGGCACTGGTAGATTAAAGCACATATGTAGGTGGGAGTAGAACTCGGTTGCATAACAGACAGCTGACACTTCATGGGGAGTGCAAAACTGAGATTAAGTTTAAGGAATTCGTCATAGAATTAAAGTAAGTCTGTATCCTTAAAGTCCTTTAATTCGAAACTCTTTATAGTGGTGGCATTTACAACTTTTAAGAAGAAGGTTAATAATTTTGTTTTCTGCTTTACCACTGAAGGAAATGTTATAGACATCATAGAGTTTGGGGCTATGTTGATAAGCACTAGATCGAGAATGTTCTGGCCCCTAGTGAGCAGGTTAACTATTTGTTCTGGTATATTGTCACTTATTAGGACCATGAATGTTTGGGCATACAGTGCTTTTGAGGAATAGGTACACCAGTTAATTGAAGGAATAATTGAAATCCCCCAAAATAAAGGTATTTTTGTGAAGGGTAGTTCAATGAGTAAAACTGCAAAAGAACAGCAGACAAAGAAAAAGACCAACAACCAAATGCAAAATGCCATCAACCTCTGAGGGAGACCAAAATGGCTGTAAATAAATCCACCAAGTTTAGAAAAAAAAAAATGAGCAGCGAATGCCAGATGCTTTATTCAGGATTAAGCTCTTTCCTACCAGGAACTTCATCAGAATCAAAAAGGGCTGTATACACACTAGTCATTTACACAGTTCTGACCCTGATGACTTTACTAGACTTACTCCCAAAGTTTGGTCCAAGAATGTAGGATTTCCCACCATAGATGTTATAGATATTTTTACCTGCATACCCAACACCAAGGGCATTCAACTATTTTATAACAGTTTAACAGAATGTTCTTTCTGAATGAACATCAAGGTAGAATTAGTTAAAGAATTGATGTTGATTGTGCTAGAATACAACTTTATTCTCTTTGAGGGTGAGATTATTAAACAAATCAAGGGAGTCATCTTGGGAGTGGTCTGTGCCTCCTCATATCCCATCTTGGTATTACTCTCAATGGAAGAAGATGCATGTGTTTAAATCAGAATTTTTCTGTAAACATGTTTATAATACCTGGATGACATTTTTATTTTCTGGGAGGGTCCCTTGGAATTCATTCCCGAATTTTTTAAACAACTCATTACTTCCACTTCCTTTCTGAAATTCACATGGAATTTTAATAATCAAAGTATTAACTATCTTGACACTTTAATTTCATCTGGAACAGATGGGTTCACATCTAAGATCTACAGAAAAACAACTTTTACTAACTCATATTTGCACTACAATAGCTACCACCCAATGAGTCACATAAAGAGTTTGGTAAAAGGCCAGCATGTTCGAGTAGCTGTAATGACTTCTAGTAAAGAGACATTGGAAGAAGAATTCACTGTTCTAAAGAACATGTTCACTCAGAGGGGCTATCCGGTAGAGTTGTAAAAACTATTACTATGGAAATATTACATGAATGAGGGAAAGCAGAAATGTCTACTAGGATTAGATTTACATTTAGAAAAGAAAAACATGGTAGCTGAGAAGCACTCCACTGGAGATGATAATCCCGATTACAAAAGGGTGCTGATCATGGAATATAATAAAGTAGCCCCCTATGTTAAAAACATTATCAGTAGATGCTGGTGCATTATTAGTTCTGAGACCACCCTGATGGATATTTTGGGTTCTGAACCATTTGTGTACAAGGCAGCACACAATTTAAAGCAAATTTTCAAGAGTTATGGCACCCTCATCAATGGACCTGGTCATAGAAAAAGCACCACTCCATATGGGTTTTGTAAATTATGCCCCTACGTTACCGTGCAGAAAGAAATTACTTTCAGCAATGGGCTTAACAGCAGCATTAGGTTTGCCAGTGGTAATTTTGCCACAATATGTCTATCTACATGTCACAGACATGGATGCATTCATGTTATAAGAGTGCTTCTAAATCAGCAAATCATTAAGACATCTGAAATTGAGAAAAACAACTTTGTTATGGTCAGAATTATACATTGCTGTAACATTGTTCTGCTATGTTTATTTATTTATACAATTTGTTAACTAGGGTAGAGCACTGATCCCAATGGGCCAATTTCAGTCTCAGCCCAGAATTTGAACACACATCAAGTGAAATAAATAATTTATACAATAAAAGAGCATGCTAAAAACATGGAATAGTTAATGTACAATGGAAAAAGTGATTTAAGGAGGTAGCCAGTAGAAACCACTATGTACATTATTTACATCAGAGTAGTGATATGTTAGGAGTTGGCCAAGAGATGCTGTAGTGAAAATGATAGGCAGTATGTGATTCAGATTATGGAGACTATGTTATGTCACCTGAACCAGTCTTTACAAGTAGTTTATGCTGTGAGATTGTTTCAAGTTGTTTGGATTCAAGGGTAGAAAGGGAGTAGTTAGAGCACTGGAGACTGGTTTTAGGTGCTTGCAAAAGAGGCCCTGAGTGGCTATGAGATCAAAGGTTATATGATGTAGGCTACCTAACTAAGCTAGAGAAAGGAGAGGGCAGGAGTTTTTTTTTCAAGAGCTGGAAAATTTGGGAGCCAAGGAGTAAATTGGCTCATCGCCAAACAGGCAGCTACTTGACTTTGGCTAGTGTAAGACAGTGGTGTTCATACTTTTGGGAAAGGGTAATGAAGCAGCAGATAGAGTTAGAAATTGTTTGGATAGTGGTAGAGTGTCTTTCAGGCAGTCACAGTCAAACTAAACTTTATTGTCATACAGATCAGCACAAAGGAAAAAGTGCGCATCACTGCACAAAATTTCCATACTCAGGCTTGTACCATATGAATGACAGTTGACAGAAGGAATATAGATTACATTAATAAAATATTTAAATTAAATTAAAAAATAAGATACAAAAAAGTAAATAAAGTAAAACAAATTTGAAAGCTTTATTAACATCAGAAACACAGCAAATACAACAACAGGAATAGACTCAGTAGAAGTATAAGGATATGAAAAAAAACCAGTACCATAATAAATAAGAGAAACACACATTTAAACTTAGCCACCACCAATATATACCATAAACTTACAGTTCACAGTTTTCCTAATGCAGATAGAAATATATGATGTGCTATTCAGAGAGTTTATGTAAACAACAATGACATATTGCACACAAGTAATGTTTTACCCATGTAGTGTGTTAGGCTATGGGTTTGTTTTTCAGCAGTCTGATAGTCTGTGGGAAGAAGCTATTATGGAATCTGGATGTCTTGCATCTAATGCTTTTGTAGCAATTCCTTGTTGGCAGGAGTTTGGCAGGAGTTTGAACAGTCCATGAGCCGGATAGTGTATATCCCTCAATAGTTTTTGGACTCCGCCATAGCATATCACACATCATTCTCCTTCACAAATGTGGCCCCTCCACAGAACTAACCAACAATCGCCCCATAGTGATTCTATCTCCACTCTCCAAAATACTAGAGAGATGCATTCACTCTCAAATTGCAGACCACCTCCTTACTAACAACTCCTTTCTAATACTCAACATGGTTTCCGACCAAACCATAGCACCACCACTGCCTTACTCTCTTTTACTAACACTATCCTTCACCATAAAAACAATGGCCATCTCTCCTCTGCTACTTTCCTAGACCTATCTAAAGCATTTGACATGGTCCAACACAAACAACTCCTCTCTGTACTCAATAACCTATCCTTTTCTCAATCAGTCACCAACTGGTTTCAAAGTTACCTGTCTGACCGCCAGCAATCTGTTGTATGGCAAAATGACATATCTCCCCAACTACCTGTCTCTATTGGTGTTCCCCAAGGATTCATCCTTGGACTCCTAATCTTCTCTATTTTCACTAATAATCTAGCCTCTGCCACCAAATGTGGCACACACATACAATATGCAGATGACTCAACCATCATCTGCTCAGCCCAGTCCCTAACCAAACTGCAAAAGGTCATGCAGGATGCCTTTTTCTCTGTTGAAACTTGGCTATCTGATGCCCAGTTAATACTCAACCCACACAAAATTAAACTCCTCATCTTTGAACCCACCAAACATACTCAAAACAACTCTCACTTTAACATCACAGCAAAAGACACCACTATCCACCCAACAGATCACACCAAATTGCTAGGAGTTGAAATAGACAACAATCTCAAATTTGACATTTACATATCCATGACAATAAACAAAGTCCACCAAAAACTAGGAGCATTATACAGAAATAAACAACTCCTCACCAAAGCAGGTAGGATTTCAGTTGCAAATTCACATCTTATCTCCACCCTACTTTATGCCTCTCCAATATATACCAACCTAAGGCAATGCAATCTAAATAAACTCAAGACCTGCTACAACAAAATCACCAAATTCGCCACCGGGCCATCCTACCACAGTCAGCACTGTCTCTCACTTACTGAACTAGGCTGGCTAGAACTCCCTCCCCTCCTTCAATGGTATCAACTCGCACTTGCCCACAAACTGGTTAACCATCCTCTAAAGGTCCCATCCCTCCAGTATCTACTCCAACCCTATCTCACCACCAGACCACTACGATCCAGCAACAAAAATCAATTACAGGTTACTATAGCCAATAACACTGCTGGAGAAGCACTATTCTCCAGTGCTATAGCCAAATTATGGAACACCGCCTCCCCACAATAACCTCTCTGCCATCATACACCCACTTCAAAGCTTTACTTAAAGCGCACCTAAAAATATGCTGGCTATGCCCTTGTAACTCTCCCCTCTAAATTCTCCCACTCCATCTACCCTCTACCTCTCTTCCACCCCACAAACTACCTTTGATTAGAGCAAGCTCTGATATTACTTATTATATGGCAGTAACTTCTTATTGTAACAATTGTTAATATCTGCCATGACTTCATGGATAGAACAGATGCTAGTTATCTACTGAATGTACTGTGTTCTTCATCTGTAACTATGTTTGTAATAGTTTGATTGCTAGGATTCTTCATCTGTAACTATGTCTGTAATATTTTAATTTGTGGAGCTTTTCTCCCTGGACCTCCGCTGAAAATGGACCAGCGTCCAGTCGGACATTCCCAGTCAACAAATGTAAATAAATAAATAAATATGTTTGAATATATGTCCTGTAGGGACTGAAGGCTGGAGCCAATGACTTTTGTGGCCTGTTTAACAATCTTATCCAGTACCTTATGATCAGCTTGAGAGCAATTTCCATACCAGACAACGATGTTTGTCAGTACACTCTCAGTCGTGGCTCTGTAAAATGTGAGTAGGACCTGTGAGGGGAGGCTAATTCTACTATGTCTTCTAAGGAAGTGGAGACATTGTTGGGCTCTTTTTATAAGGTAAGAAGTGTTTGTGTCCCAACTTAGGTCTTGCGAGATATATACCCCTAGGAATTTGGTGCTATCTGGTTTCTCCACTGTGACACCATTGATGATGCTAGGGGTGTGTCTGGCTTTTTCTTCTTCCTAAAATCAATGATGATTTCCTTGGTTTTCCCAACATTTAGTGCTAAGGTTTTGTCAGTGCACCAGTGAAAGAGTTGGTTTACATCTTCCGTGTAGGCCCCTCATCTTCCTTCTTGATAAGGTCAATTATTGTGGTGTTGTCTGCAAATTTGATGATTCTGTTTGGCGATGCATAGCTGTGCAGTCATGTGTTAGAACTATGAAATGAAGTGGACTGAGTACACAACCTTGTGGGACTCCGGTGTTTAGGGTGATGCCGTTTGAGTGATGTTTTCCAGCTCAAACTATTTGTGGCCTTTCAGTTAGGAAGTTGAGGATCCAGTTGCATATTGTGTTTTCTATGCCCAGTTTACTCAGCTTAGACAGCAATTGTTGTGGAATACTCATGTTGAAGGCCAAGCTGATGCCTGTGAACACCATGCATACGTAACAGTCTTTATTTTCCAGTTGGTCCAAGGTGTGATGAAGTGTTAAGGCTATGGCATCTGCAGTAGAATGATTTGGCCTGTATGCAAATTGTAAAAGATCAAATGTAGTGGGCAGGCAGGATGTTATATGATCCTTGACCATTTTTTTGAAAAGCTTTGTCACTACTGAGGTAAGTGCAATTGTCTCGTAATCATGAAATGATGCTGGAGATGGTTTCTTGGGCAGAGGGATTATGTCTGTGGACTTCAAGTATTTGGGCACTTTTTCCTGGCTGAGAGATATATTGAAAATATCTGTGAAGACTGGTGTCAGCTGATCAGCAAAGTTTTTAAGCTGCTTCCCTGAAATCCTGTCTAAAGGATGTAGGTAGTACTCAGGTTGGGCTAGAAGAATCCCTTTCCCAATATAATTTCTTGTTGTGCGGGAAAGGAAAAAGGAAATTTTGTTTGCCCTAAAGGGAAGTAATTTATATTTTTCCAGCGGTTTTTGAGATGATGGTGGAAGTTAAGTGAGGGATCAAGCCAGACTTCTAGACATATTTAGGTATTAACCTGCTCAGTGGCATTGTGAAGGTGGTCAAAAATGAGAGATGGGGTTCTCTTGGCATTTTAGTTTTTGAGGAGTTAATATATATATATTTTTTTTATTTTTAATCCAGTCAATGAGGAAAAAGAAATCCTTTTGCAGATCATGTTGAATTGAGTGGATTCTGTAGCTGTAACAGAAGATAAACATATCTTTAGCATATTTTAAGACTGGAAGTTGGGCAAGGTTGAGTGTAAGCTTATTTATAAAATGGAGAAAAGAAGTGGAGGCAGTATGGAGCCTTAAGGCACTTACCTTAAGTAAGAAATAGTGGCTGATGTACTTTTGCTAAAGTTTACTGAGAAACGCCAGTTGCTTAGGTAATTTTGGAACCAGGGCATAGTGTCAAGGCTAATCCCTTTGTCAGTGAGGTGGTTCAGTAGGATTGGGTGGTCAGTCAAGTCAATGGCTGTGGTAAGTATGGCTCCAGTAAAGAGGCCTTTGTCCATAGCTAAAAGGATGTGATCAGTGAAGGTCCAAATTGCAGTGGACGTGCTAAGGCTGGACCTGAAATCATGTTGCTTGGAAGAGAAAAGGCAGCATGTAGTTAGACGGTTGATTATAGAACAGTTTTTGTAAGATTTTCCTAAGGATAGGAGGATGGAGATTGGGTGGTAATCACTGGGTAGCTTGGGGTTGTATTTTTTGTGGTGAGGTATGATTTTTTTTTTTTGTTTTCCATATTTGGCATATGGTTTTGAGTTAAGCAAAACGTATAGATATGTAAGAGGAGTAACAATGAACTCCTTACATTGAAATATTAACCGGGGGGGTGCCTGTCCCTGCAAGCAACTTAAGTTTTAGTTTTTCAATGAGAGGTATAATATCTTTGGTTACAGTCTTTTTAAAGTAGAAGAGGAGTGTATGGGGGGGGGGGGGGAGGTTGCAAAGGGGAGTGAAATATGTGAGCTGATGGAGGGCAGGGTGAAGTGAGTACTAAATTGTTAGCATGAGAAAGAACGTAATTCAGTCTGAGCAAACTCAGAAGAACCAGAGCCAGTCAGAGTTACCACCTGTCTTGCAGCCAGGTAAACAGGATTAATATAATAAAAAACAGACCACAATCATTGTGTGTTAGACTATATTATTACTTAGTTGTCAGAAAAAGTATTTATAATAAAATATCAAGCAGTTTGATTAAAATAGGGAAAGAATTACAGCAAGGACACCTAAGCAATTCCTGTGGTCATATAAATCAAAAAAAAAATTAGGCTTTCATCATTTTGGGTATGAAATAATGAAACAGGCCTAAACCAACGGCTGAAATGTATTGTGATTTCTTCACAAGTGGTTCCATAAGAAGGGAGTTCATATCAATATAATATTGAAGATTTACAATTTTAATGAAATACTTTGGTAAATAAATATATACATCCTATATACATCCACATGCCTAAGAATTTATCCATCAGCAGAACAGATAGGTACAGGAGCAAGGCAGCTTTTAATTAACACTTGACTTTGGGATAGATAATTTTTCACAAATTACTGTGTATGAATCAAATAGTTAAGTAAGTTATATTGACGTAAGACCAGACTTAGAAACTTAACACAACTTTAAGCATCTATTTCTGGACTCCTGTGTTTTTCTTCAATTTTACTTGTATTATTTTGTGCTGGTTTATTTTTGTGTAGGGTGTATATATATATATATATATATATATATATATATATATATATATATATATATATAGGTCTACTTTACTTACTCGAACAGCCACATCACTGACTTTCACTTCGCCGAGATGACAGGAACAAAAAAACAGAAGACTGACATCTGGAACACTGACTTTCCACTCTAAGTATCCTCTTGGACATCCAAAAAAAAAAAAAAACAGAATTAAGCCCACCCATGTGGGGCTTCGCACCTGACACCCCAAAGCCCCCAACACCCCCCCTAACTAAATATTCCAACTCCAAGCTCACACTACAGCAGGGGGGACGGGGCAAAGTTCAACAGGATGGCCAATAGGTTACTTACCTCCAGTGGAAAGATGTACTCTTAGCTGAGAGACTAAATCAGAAGCATGTATTTAACTGAAGACTACATATTAGCAATATAAATAAAAATACAAGTGCTTACACCAGTAGCCCTACTGATTTCATGACATGGAAGTGGTAGTGTTTACCAGATTCTTCATAAATTTATAGTCATAATTCACAAACATCTCTTACTTTATTTCCATCTCCAAATCATCCTATTATAATAAATGTGTTCTCTCCATCTTACAAGATTCTCCAGAAAATATTTTTGTCACCAGCATTTCCGCTACATTTTATTTTTCTAACCATCAATGCCTGTTGCACTAACTGGGTAAAGAGCCAGCAAAGACTCAGAATTTGAATCTCTTTTCACTGTCACATAGTTATACTAAGGTATCTTATTGTTTTTCATAAAGTACTGAGAGGCATACAATTTATTTGTTTTTCTTCACTAGATTAACCCCATTTGGTTACTGACTTCTTTACAGGGGAGACCCTAGGTAGTATTTCTTCTAATGGGGGTAATTTGGCTAGGGCATCAGGGAACTAAAATGTTACCAAGAAAAAAAATGTTTGTGGAAAATAAAAATTGATGATATTGAAAATATAGAAAAGTGTGGTATAAAAATGCAATGACAAAACACTACTATGTAAAACCATGGGAAAAGCTAACAGATGAAAAAATTAAAGCTATAGAAATAAGAAGAATATGATGCAGTCAGAAAGTAGAATGTCAAGACGTTTTGTGGAGACTGGTAGCTGATAAACTGCCGGTAAAAGGAATTATACCATATAAAAAGAATAGTGATAAAATAGGTTTACATTGTCAAGTAGAAACAACTACAGAACATGTATTTTTGAAATGTAAAAAGTAAAAAAAAAAAGTTAATGCGAAAATATGTAAATAAAATTGTTTCAAAGATATTAAAGAAGTAGATAAAATAAACATGCATATGATTAAATATTCATATTGTAAGACTAGAAGTAATACATATGAAGAGATTAGAAGTTTTTAATCTTGTCATTTAAAAATGAATCCGGTATTTTTGCCTATAGTTATTTAGTTGCTTGCTGTGGTATATATTACTTGGTTTTATTGATGACTTTTGTATTATATGACTGCTATGTTTGATATTTTTCATAAAACACCTAAAACAAAATTGAAACTGAATTTGAACTCTGAAAGTTTACCATAAAGATAAATTATTCTGTCTTTTGCCAGCACTAGAAAAGTAGATGTTAAGATTTGATATCAGTCTAGATGCATAATATATGGCACACATTTTATTTCAACTTCAATATTCATCATGAAACTCATTTCCTTAAACTTACAATACAAGGTATTTCCTGTATCACCCATGTATAGGGATGCCATATCAACATGCAAGGCTCACAATTACAAATCTGAGAGCACTGCATAAAGTTGTGTGCGTTCTACTTTGTGTGTAATACTATGGTCAGTATTGCTGTACCTTTAACTATTCAGTTAACTCTGCTGTACAGTGAGTAATCTTAGAGTTGAAATATGTGAATAAATGTGGTGTGAAAGTAGCCTGTGAAAATGCTTTTAAACAGCATAATGAGTTTCTGATATTCACTGTCTCTTACCTTTTGCATGAGTCTGCGGCATACCTCTCAACCTGTTGGCTCAAAAATAATGCGCAAAGTCAAAAATAACGAGGGTAATAAATGCCCAAAAATAAGGACAATTTTTAAAGTACTGATTTCGTGAACTCAGAAAATTGATAGAATAACATATTTTGCATTATTTTGCATTAGCATGCATTTTCTGAAGGGTATAAATACTGAAACACAAAATGTCTGTCATTGTTTAATAACGTCATTCCTCAGTGATTTTCCAGAAAACCACAAATATAAATTTTATGAGGAACATAAAATATGAGACATAAATATGGACATTGTGTGAACAGTTGACAGGTATTTTCTGTGGTCAAAGATCTAGGACTCACCATTTTGGGTTTTGCAGTTCCAGCATGGATCTGTGTGTGTGTGTGTGTGTGTGTGTGTGTGTGTGTGTGTGTGTGTGTGTGTGTGTGTGTGTGTGTTTTCAGTCCAAGATATCATGTGTATTGGTAGTGTTATGGGAAGGATTTTTCTAATGTCCACTGTAGGATTAGGCTTGGGGCAATAATATAAACCGATACAGATTTAATAAATAGGATAGCAGCATTCTATGACCACTCACCCTCCAGGGCAGAGCCAGAGGCGACTCACTCATATTTCAGCCACAACAGTATTCCCTAAGGAGTAACATCTAACATTGCACAATGAGATATCTGATAATGCCATGGAAAACTTACTAGACCCCTAAAATACCCCAGTCACAACTAAATAAATTTACTAAAATGGGAGACAGGATGGGCTCATACTAATGCCCTCACCAAAGAGGGAAAAATCTGACGCTCCAGCTCCTTATATCCACCTTTCCTCTGCCAATCCCTAAACACTTCCCAAAAACTTACATCACTTCCTAACCTATCTAACTCTCAACCTACATCCCCTTTCTAGATAACAATTTAACTGACAACTTTATGTCCTCAGGTTCTGTGCACCTAGCGTGGCTAATAAAATCCTGGGCAAGCATTCATGATTACAAACATATGCATGGGTAAATACATTCTTTTGGCTACAAGAAATTAACTTTGACCACTACTTAAAATGAATGTCGGGTTTCATAGAGCAGTTTTATTTTTGTCATTTTAAAGGCTGAAGCAATGAGTGGAAGTTTTTTGTTTTCTGAATAAAGATTGCTTGAGGTAGTCATTTTACTTTTTAGATCTATTATTAGATCTCTTTGGGCTTTAGTTTTTGTACTTTAGGCAGTCGCCTAGTAGTGATTCTCTAAGAATAGAATGTGACTTGTTTATTTAAAACAACCTTTTCATGTTAAAATAAACTATGCATTGAAGTAAAGTCTCAGCTTGATAAATTTGAAAAAGGGTTATTAAATAGATGGCTTTCCAGAGCACACAGCAGTCTTATGAATAATTATTTTGTGAATATTCTTGTATACTAAGGGTTTCAATTGTTATACAACACAAAAGTGGCAAAATAGCTAAAGGCTGATTATTATTCTTTTTCTTGTAATCAAAACGGAGCCTCTATACTCCGTTAAATTTGTTTGCAGGAATGCACTTACACTAGTATAATCATCATACTTCAGCATGTCTGCTTCAAGGCTGCAACCTGTTGACCTAGAAGCTTGAATGACATTGCCACATATTTGCATTGCTTACTGTAGTTATTTCCTAAAAAGCAGAAAGATGTGTATTGCTTTATAATGTCTCATAACTTATTATATAATTAAGGTAAATATGGTATTACATTCCAGTCCTACTTTTCCCAATTCTTTGTTATTAGACTTTTTTTCCACAGTTCCATGGCTTCTGTTTTGCAAAAAGTATTTCAGGCATAAAAAGTTCCAATAGTGCCTACAAAACAGTAAATTTGTCACGTCAGGAGGCAATGTGGCATGGAGTACTTTGAGCACCTCTGTAAATAGCTGACATACATTCAAGTTTGTAGACCCCCTATTTTTTATATGAGAAACCATTGAATCTTCTCTGGTAGTATAGGGCATTTTCATTAGCTAAACAAAAAAAGCTGAATTATTCCCTACAGCTTGCTAAATCAGTATTTTGTGCTGGGGCACAGTTATTTCTCAGGATTACTTTATTTGTTTGAATATCAGACAAGCAATCCTGGCTGCCTTCCTAATACTATGAGAATGTGTTAGTATAGCTCCCTTACTACAGTGCCAGGTTTCAGGATGTAACCACTGCTTTCAAAATCAAACTTCACATTTTCCCCACATTATATTTCCTTACAGTTAACAGAATTGTTGCCATATCATTTGGCACCATAGACAATCCATCGACCACACCAACCATGGTTGAAGACCTAAAAAAGTCTCTGCAGTCAAGGAACAAAAAAAAACAAACATTTATTTTGAAACTTAGTGGCTTTTGCACTATTTCAAACACCCCCTTACTACCAGGAGCCATGATCTCAACCACTGTGACTGCTTGAATAACTATCTTCAGTGCTTACCATTGCAAGGCTAAATTAGCACTTTAGCTAATTGATAGGACAGCTGTCTGACAGCTTTTCTCCAGTGGTGATCATGATATCTGGAAGTTTTTGCCTGAGGTGGTAGCCCCCTTGTTTCCACCCTAGCTACAGCTTTGGCTGAACATGAGACTGCTAGTAGATCCCCCTACTGCACTCTTGCATCTGTGATGGAGATAACTGTACTTTTTATCATATTGTCATTTTTCTGTACCTGGTACAGGCATTTACAACCCATTTAAAGTTGCCAGCCAGTGGTGTGTTGTTTCTGTTAAGTAACCAGTTTTGCATGCTCAGAGTCAAGTGTTGTGATGGTATGGAATGCTACCCTGTAATAGTTTCTCTGTCTTACACCTGTGGAATGGTAGGATAGGCTTCTACTTCCTGGTGACTATCAACTAGACAAAGTGATCATCAGAGGAAGATTATTCATTATGTCTACATGCAGTATCATAACTAATGATTTTGCCATGCCCAGATATGTTGTGTGATCAGTCAGCCGTTGCTATTTGTCATGAGTCACTTGATCATTGAAAGTTTCCAAAATTAGAAAGCGGGGCATTCTTTTCATAATCTGATATCATCTAGGACTAAAACTTCTGCCATGTCTTTTTGTAGCAGATACATACACCCCCCCAACACACACACACACACACACACACACCCACTGACATCAAGGAATACATGTTAACTGAACAAGTTTCTAATTATATGGCTATGAAGTAAATCTCTCTTTTTTTGGTGACTAGGCATTGCAATTGCCACATTTCTCATAGATGCTCATACTTTAGTTTCATCTTCATCTTCATCTTTTTAAAAGCATGCTAAGAGATGTGCCATTTTCAATTTTGATACTTTATAAGACGTTTCCTAGAATATTGTCCAGTCTCATAAAACTATTGTTCTTAATTTTAATCATGGCTTCTTCTAAATCATCTGAGATAAGTGATGCATTACAACCCATATACCCTTTGCCTTGTACATTTTGTTATCTTAAAGATGATAAGCCCTTCAAAGTCTGTCTCTTCAAAGAGCATTTGGATACATCTTTAGCATCAGAAATGGTTTCATTTTCCTGTATCAATATATCACAATCCTGATACTTTAAATGGGATCTTGGCAATGTGTCAGCTGTCAAAACCTCTCAGTTGAGAGACGTGCTCCTAACTTTTTCAACACTCATTCCCATCCATTGCAGGTCTTCTGGCACACAGTCCAATCACCTCATGTCTAGGTGTCCTCATCTCCTCTTGCTTTCTTCCTGGCTCTCCCAAATCTACTTTACCAACTCACCTTCTGCTTTCCTGCACATGTGACCAAGCCATTATAATCTGTTCCCTTGGCCTTCTCTATAACTCAAAGTATGTTGGCTTCCACTCTGATGTCCTGATTTCTTTGCCATATGCACACACACACACACACACACACACACACACACACACACACACACACATATCTGCTTAAGTCTGTTCATCTCCATCACTGCACTCTCCCTCAGTTGTTCTGCCATCGCTACCCAGGTTTTTGTGTCGTACAACAGTACTGACTTCACTGCTGCTTTGTACACCTCACTTTTCAGCTCCTTTGACATTCTTCTGGTCACACACTAACCCTAACGCTCTGTGCCAGTTGGCTGCAGCACCTCTGATTCTAGCTCTGACCTCATTTAGACTTCCATTCTTCTCACTCACACCTTCCAGATTCCTGAAGTAAGTCTTAATCTCTTTCACTCTTTTCCCATCTATCTCAATTTTCAGGTTTTCTGTTTTCCCCATTTGCTTCCACGACAGTTGCCTCATTTGTACTCAAGTTTCATTCCCTGTGCCTTCACGTTTTGCAGTCCAGTCCAGTCCCCTATCGTTTACTGATGATCCTCTGCAGAGTCTACTTTGTTTACCAGGACAGCACAGTGATCACAACAGGCCATTTGCAGGCACAGCCTGGGTGCAGCAATTCACAATAACGGAAAAAAAAAAAATGGCAGAACTAATTCACAAACACAGAGCAATTACAGAATGTAGATAATTCCATAGACTAGTGATATAATACGCAAATAGTATTAACAGAGTGGAAAAATAACTGTGAATTCATTTTAGTAGCAAATATGAGAGGCAAGTAGGAGGTGAAAGGAGAGGGTTAAAGTAGAAGTGATGTAGGTGTAGTACCACATTATCTGCATGCAACAGCTTTGCTCATCTGCCCCCAACTTATTTGTTTGATGATGTACTCCATCACCAGCATGAACAGGACTGGAATAAGACCTGTAATCTGATGCACACCCACTCCCACTGAAAAAAGCTCTGCGAGTCTGAACACTCTTTGTATTTATGTCATTAAGCCCTTGTACATAGCCTGAACTTAATTTTTCATTGTTTGGGGGCTTTCAGCCATAGCAGAAATATCCAAATCAGCTTTTTTGAGACCTTGTCATATGCTTTCTCCAAGTCTAGAATTGCCAGCTTGGACTCTTTCATCATCTGCAACTTCTATTCCACAGTCTGTCTCACGGCAAACATCAGGTCAGTCGTACTACATTTTGATCTGAATCTTAACTGCTTGTCATCCATCTTACTTTCTGCTACTCTACATATGTATTTATTAGTTGCTGCCATTTATCAGTCAACATCTCCAGCACTTTGATGATGTATGACAGGAGTATGATACCTGTGTACTGTTTGCAGTTGTGAATATCCCTGTGTTGCAGGAACAGATAACCAGTTTTTCACTCCAATAATCAGCCACAAAACAACACCAGCAAGACTTTTAAATTGTTTAATAAAGAAGGTTTAGCACTTTTATTCTGTAAACCTGGAACTTCCTCAGAACAATCATCACCATACATCATTTCCTTTTTAAACATAAATTTAAAGAGACAGTTCACAAAATCTTTACATCTATATAACAATGTAATGTCCACTATAAAAAAATAAATTCCAAAAAATTATTTTCTTTGTATCTAATGTTTAAGTATATTAAAAAGTTGATAAAATTGTATTTAAGAATTTTGTTTGTTAAATATCCAGTAAATTAGATATACTAACTCTGCAATGTAACTTCATAAAATATTATTAAAAAAACTGTAGAAGGCTGTGTAAAATAAATTACAGTTTAGCTGCCCTTAATTTCAAAACTGGAAGAATTGATGCAGTTTTATTTAGTCTGGGTGGATTCATGGCATCCAGCTGAAGTTGCCATAGTAGCTCCTTAAATGCAAGTTTTGATTCCCATTTACCACTTCTTGGGCTATGTATAACTTTTTTCGGAATTGTAAATTTAATAATACTGAACCTGTTACATATAATAGAATGTTTGGAGAAGACCCAGCAAAGAAGGGATAAAAGTCCACCTTGGTTCAGACAAATCGCAAATGTAAGCAACAAAAAACTAACAAGGACCAAGATAGCTAAAGCCATACATTTAATCGTAAAGCATAAAAGATAAGTGCTTTCAGACAATTCCTTCATCAGATCAAATAACAAAGTGTGTTTAATTGTTTTAAGTAACACTTGACCAATCACAGACTCAAAGCTGCACCACACTTCTTTCCTCCTTTTCAGAGATCTTGATAATATAGGAGTTAACCATTTCAGTGGCTGAGCTTCCATCTCAGCAGCCAAGTGCAACAGATTGTGCGGAATGCTCTGCATTTGGGATCGATTTAGCCCACTGTTCAGCAGTTCCGCATTGAACAGTGGTGGCTCCACTTTGCATTTTTTGATTGGCTTGTATACCGCAATTAAAGCCAATCAACATTGCGGTATACAAGCCAATCAAGCATCTGTTCCTGATGCAAAGGGAGCCATTCGGGAGGCACAAAATGTGGCCATTCGCATGCCACTACTAGTTTTCGCGCTGCTAAGATATTTTTGTATTGTTTCATGTATTGTGACTGAATATTTGGATCAGGAATCATGAAAGGGATGCTTTCAGCAGGGCTGTCTCATGTATAATGCCTGTTTGTTCAATAAATCATTTGGTTGTACACAACTTTCCTTACTGAAATGTGAATTATGACTTTTGCGCTCATCTGTGTTCTGTTTCAGATGTGCTGTGTTTTTCATTAATTTCCCTTCCCCGGTACTAGGTTACTGAATTTAGTGAGCTTATGAGAAATAATGGTTAGCACCACTGACTACAGATTGATTCTGAGGGACACTGGCAGTAACTACCCATTCAAACACAAGCTGTCAGTTTCAAGCATGGTTGTAACTGTGTGTGGCAAAAGCAATTCTTTGCAATGCATACTGACAATCTGTACTCATGCATTATAGTACAAGGAGTATTTGGCACTGCGAGTTCCTTTAAACTCCAGAAACTGATGAGATTACTGACCATTCTCATATATTTCATTCATACATTAATTCATTCATTCTCCTGGCACCTGCTTAATCCATGGGGGAAGGGGGGGCTGAAACCTGTTTTGGTTTTACTGAACAGAGTGTAGACAGACTAATTCCTAACAGTGTGCCATCACATCTCAGTATCTCACACCATCTTAGACTTCATTTTGTTTATATATTATGGCATGTAGGACACATTAGAAAAGGGATGGCTTAAATTTACATACACGTTACCGTATATTATTCATATACTGTCTTCTCATGTTTCTTTGTAATAGGAAATTTTTGATAATTTTTTGAGGTATTTGCAGCTGTTTTCCTGGCTTCTGGCTGAACATTCTGCATACTGAAATAAAACATGTTTCTATTTTGTAGCAACTAGTATGATGTCATAAGGTTCAACACAAAGGATAGTGTCACACATGTCTCACAATTTATTGTAGTCTACAGATGCTGCTGCAGTGGCAGGGAGATTGATCTGTATTGGATAGTTGCAGCAGTGTTTGTATGTCTATTTCTGTTACAATCAGCATAGAGTTTAGGTTGGTATCTTACCCCTGTAATTGGGTATATGAAAGTGTTGTTTCTAGATATTTCTTTAGAAGCCTTGCATCGCCGGCAACAATAAGTCCTGACCCTTTCACTTGCAGGCTACTTTGTATTGAAGCTGGTAGTAGTTTTGAGTAACAGTTGCTTAAGATGTCTGTTCCTTTTATACCAAAACGTAGGAAAGTTGTCCACTATCAATCTAAGGTCATCATTGTTGGCTAAAATGTTCCTGTTATTTCTCACAATATTGCAGATGCCTTTTATATCACTGCTGTCTTTCATTGGCACTCTTAACATTCAACTCCTTGTTTTCGTTGCTTACTTTTTCCAGTGCCATGCCTTTATTACTAAACCGTGCTTTGCCTTGTGTTCTCATCTTTTTGGAATCACATACAATGTCACTTAATGTTTGTTATAGCCACATTGTTTAACGTTATTAGATAACAATTCTAACTCACTGTGAAGTTATGAATCATCAGTGATTAGTCTGGATGTTCAGTGCTTGTCCTTTTACTATATTAGAGAACGTATGTCGTGGATGCATGCTGTCGTATCTAATCAATGTATTCATTTTCTATACTTTAAAAAAAAAAATTATCCAGCTGTTGAGTAATTTATGAGATTCTAATTGATGAAGGCAGCTTATTGGTGGAGAGTAATTAGGGGGTTGTGTTTTACTATTTTAAAAAGGGACTGTTGTCTGTGTGTTTTATCTTGAAAAAATCTTTGAATGAACAGAGATGAAAGCACTTGATTTATTGCTGCTATTCAACTTATTTTAGCAACTTATTTTATTATTTTTCCGTAAATAAATTGCTCTTTGAGTTAAAAGATTTGGTTGCTGTCTTGCATCTGCTGCCGTGAACTTTGTCTTGGAGTTTCTAGTTTCATTTTGCTGATCCGTTTTTGTACATTTGTTTTCAAGATAGCCCAATTATTCTTACTAATATCTTTATTTTTTTGTCCAGTTATTATACTCAACAATTAGTGCACGTTGATAAGACAAAATACCCGATACTGTTGATGTATCACAATTAGAGCTAAAAAACATTTCACCATCCAAACCTACCCCAAGAAGGGGTTTGTATTTGTTACCTCATTCTTTATGTACCTTAGCCATAATCCCTCTAATAAAATCAAGGGGGTAACCTCTTTCTATAAACATAACTTCTAATTTTGCAAACTCTATCTCCAGATCATCTCTATTAGAAGTCATCTGAGCAAGTCTAACAGTTTTTCCTTTAATAACACTTTTTTATGGCTCATAGGGTGTGAACTATTAAAATGTAAATAGGACTAATAAAAGTGGGCTTTCTATAAATTCTCAAACTAAAGCTCTTATCTGTTGAAATCCATGTGTCTAAATAATTAATCGCCTCTTTGTTGATTTTTGGATAATTATTCCAGAGATATATTTACGAACAATGGAACTGAGATGGGAGTAGAGGAGTTATCTTTGATTAAGGAAAGAACTGTCTGAATGAAGTAGCAGTTAAACTAAATGCTAATCCTATCTGTTTTATTACTTTCCGTAGGTGAGGCTGGACTACTTTGTCTTGCATATAGGGCTTCTTTATTGAGGGCCAAAATAATTAAATTTGTGTTGATTTTTCTGTTAAGAGTTTGATATAAATGGGCTTTTAAAAAAAATCTTTCTTTAAATATGTAAGATTTTAAACAAGTGACTTAGATACATATTAACCAATAGAAAACAAAAACATAACACTGTCATTGTTATTTTATGTGCAGTATATATTTTAACTATTTTCATTTATCCTATCATTGCACAGATTGCTCAGTTCCTGTCTGCCAATTGATTTTCCTTCTCAATACCCTGAATGTATTGTTCCCACAAACTCCATTTATTTCAATGTAATTGTATCTTTTCCTTTTCTGTAAGATCCTACTTTCCAGGTCTTTTATCTCATTTACAATATTTAGCACTTCATTTACAGCTGCTTTAGATTTTGTTTTCCATTTTCTAGCAATTGATGCAACCTTTATCCGTTTAATTTAATACTTAGAAAGATTTCTAAGGTATTTAATCTTTTGCTGGATATTGTGTGTTTTGTTTTTAGATCTTGTGTCCAAATTTTACCTCTCAGCAGCATAAGTTGCTTGGATCCTTTTGCCAACCGTGGTACTTGATTGGGGTTCACTGTTTGTTCTCAATGGTGTGAAGTCATTTAATATATTTAGAAATACTGTACTGAATTCAGATGCTGCATCATCTAGAGACACAGGTTGTAATATATTAGTAATTTTTTGTCTATGCAGTTTTGTTGTCTTACTGTAAAATTTTAAAGACGGTCACTTATCGTGTCAGTTAAGTAAACTGTAGTGCTTATTTTGTTTGGTGCGGTAGAAAAAAATCCATTCTAATATGGAATGTTGATTACTACTTTTGTTGATCTTTGTTGGGGTACTAGTTGGGTGATACCATGTTATACGCATATTGAGTATGTGAGGGTTCTGTTGTTGTCTTTCGGCTTTTCCCGGTTAGGGGTGCCACAGCGGAACTCCGGTCCCGCTAATGATTGGCAGTAGATTTTGACGAACGTCGAGGTGTCAGCTCGACGTTCAACCTTCAACGAAGGCATGCCCATTTATGCATGTCTTTCAAACGCCCACCCAACTGCGGGGAGGACATGCAGACTCCACACAGAAGGCACTCCCCGCACTCCAGCCGAGAAGTGTATGTGAGGGTATCAGAATAATAAGTCTGTGGTCAACCAGTATGACAGTTTCCTGGTGGATGTACTGAGATATGCAGTAAAAGAAATCTAATGCTGCTGTGATGTTATTATATGGCCATGTATATAACGCTGTAATATCTACGATCTTTTATTTTTACATGGCAGTATATATAATGCTGTAATATGTATGATATTTTGGTTGCTTAATCTGAGGAATGAGACATTGTTGAATTTGGGGGTGGGGGTAGTAAAGAGTCAATTTAAAGTGTTTTTTATTTCATAGCTACTTCACCTCTGCCCATTATGGGGAAAAAGTTTTGTAGCCTGGGTTAAGATTTATGTGGTAAAGATGTGCCTCTTCCGTGCTTGTCTCACCTTGTAATTCATCTCATTTATCCATTCATTTATCTTGTAGAGTCTCAGACATTCAGCTGTAAAGATTAGAATTAAACTTGATATCTCACTTGAAACTCACTACTCTCAATATATGTGTTATAAACTACTTGCTGGCTTGCTTGTTCCCTCTGCATGCATTCCCACACAATGGTCATCACTGCATTTCATGTTTCCTGTAGATCAATGTAATATCCCACACCTCTTGAAGAGTATTTTCTCTTACTTCCATATCTCTCTTACTGTATCCAGTAGCTCTGTATGCTGCCTACCATGAAATAAAACAAAGTGTGCTGAATGCTGTAAAGGCTTAAGGTACCTTCCATACTGAAAACATAAGGACAACAGTTGTTCCCAGTCTTTCCCATCTTTTTCAGTCACCTTCCTTAACACAGATTGCATGATCATTTTAAATTGTTCTACCAAACTATGCCTTTGGGGATGATAATCTGAGGTTCTCAACTGTATTCCTTCAAAGGTTTTGCAAATGTGCCTCATGAATTTGGACATACAATGTGTACCTTGGTCTGTTAAAATTTATTTTTGCATCCCTATCTTGGAAAACGACAAGAACAGTTTCTCTGCATTTGTCTTGAGTTAGCCTTTCTGAGGGGGGTAGCTTAATGAAATCAAGTACTATAGTCCATCACCAGTATGGCTTCATGATAATTTCCCAATTTTTTTTTGACTGATAGACAAAACACATACACACACACACACACACACACACACACACACACACACACACACAAGTGACTGAAAGCCTATCTTAGTGGATACGAATTTAAGCTTTTTCACAACCCCATATGGGATATCCCCCCAATTTTCATATACTAACTCCATGGTCGCACAGCAGTGGAGAAAATGCAACACCTCCTATTCCCTGAAAGTGGATTTCAGCAATAAAATCAATGTACTGTCAGTCAGACAAACAGCATTTACCTCAGAGACATTCCCACCAGTATATACTAATGTCCACTGATGGACCAAACTAACATCCCTGTGATATCTATCTACTGGAATTAAAGCAATCCTGAAATACAGGTTAGGATCTGTTCTTTGACTAGTGGGACAACCAACACAGTAGATATTAATGTCCATTAGAACATCTGACCAATAAAACCTAGCTAGTACCCTTTCTGTAGTTTTAGCCATGCTAAGTGAATCTCAAACTGTAGGTAGTTTTCATAACCATTTGCCTAAAGGGTTTGGGCACCAAAACTGGCATATGACCTCCTGGCTTTCCTTGATTACCCGATAGAATAGGTCATTCTACATTTTAAAATAGGGATAAGCTGGTGGAGGTCCAACAGAGTAATCTTGTCTCCCTACCTTGGATATGTTTTCCCCTGTCATGGCTCAGTATCTTGTCCTCTAACTAGATCCTTTTTTAATTTTTCCATACTCTATTGGGTTTCTAATATGATGACAGGAATGGACCCCATTCCTAAGTTAAAGTATGATTAAAGTTCATGAAGTTAGTATTGTTTCACTCTTGATGTCAGCCAAATGTGGTCTTCGCAGCACCCACAATGTGCCCAGTAATGACTCCTTCTGCAATTCATACAGAGTTACATGTATTGGTAGCATATCTAAATAAGATTGCAGACTCTTTTTATAATACCTGTTGCTTCTACTAATATTGGAACTATCTGGGTATCTTTTTTTCCACATGGCTCTCATTTCTGCTTGCAAATCCTGATATTTTATGACTTTGTGTCTCTGTGTACAGCGGGCACTGTAGTGACTGGGTGTGATGATTTCAATTATCAATGCTACTTTTGTCTTCTTTTCTTAGGCCACTATATCTGGTTTTCTAGCATCTATCTTTTAAACTGTTGGTAATAGACAATCCTATGTGATGTAGACTTCATGTTGTATGATGGTGTGTAGCTCATGTTTCCAGTGTTTTTCAGCCACTTCAATACCATAATGTTTGCACAGTCCCTAGTGCAACAGTCTTGCCATATTATTATGCTTTTCAGTATACAGACCTTCTGCCATTAGTATGTTGCAACAAGCAATGAGATGTGCAACTGTTTCCAGTTCTGTTTTACAAAACCTGTTTCTCCCACATGTTCAGTGGACATTGTAAACCAACGTTTATGAAGCCCACTGTCTTGGGCCGCCAGTATCAACCTTTCATATCTATGGTTGAATTCACCTCTCTTTAACTGTTCCTGCATTCATTCCTGATCAACATGAGGCTCTTCCAGAAGTTTTCTGTACTTGCAACTGTATTTATGCATTTTCCACATTTTTTGCCTTCTCATCTGGTCCTTCACCTTATACTCTTCTTTTGTTTTTTGGCACTTTCAGTTGCTGCCTGGTTATTATCTAGTTGTGGTTGGATTTCCATTCCTGCTTGATGCTGATATGCTTCTTCTAGCCTAAGCAGGGAAGTCATCTTAGATTTATTCTCCTCATGTTTCAAAAGTTTTACTATATTTGGGTCTTGTGATGTCAGGAGGTATGTGTGGAGTCCCACGATTGCAGATCTATGCATGTAATCAATTTCAAGGAGGCCCATCCCTCCTTCAGAACGGGGAATATATAATCTTGGTATGCACTGTTTTTTATAAATCATTTTGGTGAGCGTGAAGCATCCTTCTTGTTTTCCTATCTAATCTATCCAGCACATTTTGGGGCCAGTCAATCACTCCAAAACTGTAAGTTAGGACAGGCAGAGCAAATTAATTTATAGCTTAGAGTTTGTTCCTAGATGTCAGTGCTGTTTTCAGGATTAATGTAAGCCTTCTAAAGTACTCCTTACGAAGTTTTATTCACATTTGCTCATGTTTTATGTTGATCCTTCATCAATTCCTGAATATTTTTGCACTCCATCTTGCTCAAGTGATTTTATATCACATTCTTGTCCCAACCTAATGTTTTCTTTGTGCTACAGTTTCCTACTTTAGAGGTTGCTTTTACACATTTATCAAGACCAAATGACAATTTTATATTATTTGAAAAATTCTGCCAATTTGAGTTATACTTTCAGTGCCTTATCTAATGAGCTATACAGTTTCAAATCATCAACAAAGAGAAGATGAGAAGTCTTTACACTTTGTTTCCTAGGAGCCAAATTATAGCCATGGCCTAAGCTATTAAGTAGACAGCTTAATGGGTTAAGGGCAAGGCAGAATAGCAGTGGTGACAGAGAGTCACCCTTGTATACCCCCTTTGAATTTTTATCCCTGCAATAATAATTTGGCCTTTAGCATGTCTTAATTGCAAAGTAGTCTGTCACTGTTTTATGGTCATTGTAATGTAATTGATCAGTGTAGGATGTATCTTATACATTTTAAGCACTCTTTTATCCATGAATGTGGGATACTATCAAATGCTGTTTTGTAGTCTATCCATGCCATACTTAAATTCTTCCCCTTTTTACAGTTCTCCACTATGACTTTATTTAACAGCAAATAATCCTTTGTTCCATATGGCTTTCTTTTATTGCCCATTTTTTCTATTGCCATAATTGAGTTTTCTTTTAAATGACTATAGACTCAGTCTGCTTCAATTCCAGTGTATATAGTCTATACATTGTCTGTAGGCAAGTTATTGGCCTATAATTTTTAGGGCAGCTTGCAGGTTCACTCAAGAACCATTGTTTTTCCTGTTGTTAGCCAAGTTGGTGTCTGTTTGGGGTATGCATATAACTAGTTCTTACTCATGGTTAAATCTTCATGCATAGATGTTAATGCTTTTAACCAGAAGTTAGGTACTGCATCTGGTCCTGGAGTTTTCCAATTTGAGGCTTTTCTTAACTTTGTTTCAATCTCTCTCTGGCTTTTACTTCATCCCATGTCATATCCTGTCCATTTAAACTTCTTATTCTTTCCTTTACTTTTTCTATCTATTTATCATCTTTTCTATTCCATAGGATCTTCATAGATACTTCCCAAAATTTGTCTGTCTTCTTTTTTTTGGTGGTCTTTCGATTCCTTTTACCTTGATTCCCAATTTTCTATAAAACTTTTTTGGGTCATCAATAAATTGCTTATTTTATATTTTTCCTTTATATTTATCTGCATATCTTCTAATTTTTTACACCTGTACTGAGATTTTTAGCTTATTTGCGATGGTGCATGATAGATCCTGATCTGTTCTAATACTGTGCATTGCTTTTATCACGTCTATCTTTCCAAGTATTTTTGTTGATCTGTTCCCTCTTCTATACTTTTCTAACAGTGACACTTCTTGTCTTAGCTGATTTTGCTTTTTCTCTATTTAATGCTTCCATGATGATATTTGATTTCTCCCCTTTCTCTCCCTCACTACCCTGTGTTCTTGTGGTAGAACTTTATAAGTTATTAATTTCACTGCACAGTAATATATCCTGTTTACTTCTGTTATATCATATGGATCTCTATGGACAGTCCTAATTACTGTGTTCATTTGTTTTATCAAACTTCTGACTTCTGGGGTTTTATTGACCTTCTGCAGTCTAGTTCTTTTATTGACCTTAATATGTCTAGCTATCTCTATCAAGCAACTCTTCTCTTAGCTTATTTTCTTCTAAACAGAGAACACATTTTTTTGTTTTCCATTTCCTCCGGGCATTCTATAGAAAGTTCCAGTGCATCTTCCTGTGACACCTTTTCTTTAATTTCATCCTGTGCCATCTGTTGCTCTGACATATGAGAACTCACTGGCCTATCACTCCTCAACATTAACTGTGTCAGTTTCCACAGTTTCCTGTTCCTTCCCTTGCCATCCAGCTTCAAGTGAATGTTTATACTTGTTTCCTGTGGAAGGCTCTAAAATATCTTCATTTGGCACCAGACCAACTGCTTCCATTTCCACTGGTTTCCCCTTAATTTGGAGTTCCATTCATCTATCCTTTTGTGGTTCTTTCTGAATTCAATTTTCTGCACTGAATCCTTCAATCTGGAGGTACTCCATAACCTCAATTTCTATTTCTTTAACTCCTCCATTACTGATCTCCTTTTCTACTTTTCCTCTCTGTCTTATTTTTTGTATTGTAAAGTTTTCCATGTCTGGATTCCTTTACCTATATTTCTCTCCAAATATCTTTGGTGCTGCTCTTTTTGTATTGATTTCTCCTTTGCACCATATTAACTCTCTTTTTCTTTCCCATGTCCATATTTCCTCTTCAGACATCTCCTGATCATCCTGTTTCTCCTTACTTTGGGGGACTTGTTCCATCATGCTGTGATGTAACCTGTGTTAGACTTTCTATATCAAATCCTTCATTTCACAGGCACTCCATAACTTCAACTTGTATTTCTTTAACTTCTATTTTACTAATCTGCCTTTCACCATTCCCTCTTTGTGATATTTTTTTTATTGTGAAATCTTCCATGTCTGGATGCCTTTGCCTGTATTTCTCTCTGAATATTTTTTCGGGCTTCCTTCTTTATGTTGATTAATTTGGCTTTCTCTTTTGCATAAATATTGCAGCATATCAAATCTCTCTCTCTTTCCCATGTCCAAATTTCTTTTTTATACTTTTCAAATATCTAGGTTTTGTTGTTTATATTTTCACACTTCCTCAAATGCTTCTTTTTCCAAACAGATTAAAGTTTCTTGGTCTATATGCTGTTTTTCAAAAATCTGTTCTATTAATGACCACAAATTTTTATTTGAAGCTTCTGATAGTTTTCTTGCGGAACTATTTTTCTTTCATGTAATTTCTCTATTAATTTTTTTCTATATCTTGTGTCTGGAAATTCTGGGTTTTTTGCATAATAGTAATAATACATAATTTCTTTCTTATCCTCAATAGCCCACTCTACCGTCTTTATGTTTCTTCTTTGGCCTATCAGTTTTTGTGATTTTTGTGGATTGCAACTTCCTTATACAACGGGGGGGCATCCTCCCTTGGGCCTGGCCTGGCCCCATTGTAGGAATGTTTCCATATTTTGAAGATTCTACAATGTCATTTTTTCCAGTCCTGGCACCAGTCCACCTACCACAATTAGGAACTTTTTTATCTTGAGTCTTATGCACCCAGCTATCTTTTTAAATGTTTGACCTACTTCTGTCCATGATATATGCTATATAAATACAGTCTATATATTAGTGTCACCTTGAAGAGATTTTGTAGAAAACAGGGTCCACCTCCTGAAGGTACTCATCATGACTTGAGGATGAATTCATTTTCAGCACTACTACTCTCCTTTGCTTGCTGACTTTTCATCTCTCCATTCAAACCCTATTAAAGCTTAATTGATGTACTTGTAGGTCGGACAGCTTGGGATCCTTTTCTCATTCTGTTTCATGGGAGGTAGAAGGTTTTGCCTCCTCTCCAATTAGGGCAGGTATGGGAACCTCCATATCACACTCCTGCCCAAGATAGATTAGGTCATGCCAGTGCTATAAAGGATTCTCATTAGTAATCACATGATCTGAAGTCCCAATCTCTCACTGTTGTTCTTCCTCATCCATCATCTCATCCTGTGGTTTCAATCCAAGTCTGGAGTCTTGAAACATTGTCTCCTCTCTGGGTTTTCAGTGCCCTGTACCTCTGCTGGCTGTCTCTGTAGTACAAAAACAGGGTTGGGGGGGGGCTTCTGTATACAGATATAGCCATACTCTGGCCTGGCCATGGTCCTTTACTGTTACTTGAGGTCTTATACTTAGTTTCATATGGATCTAGGCTGCTCTATTGATGTCCTGCATTTGCAATGTGGTGAATTATCCAGTAGATGAGTAAATGGTGCTGCTGCAGCACAACAAGCCCATATTTAATGTGCTGAGTTATGCTGTAGTGCAATATACTGATTCATTGCCATCCACAACATATCATCACCCAGAGTTTGTATAATTATGAATTACTCCACTGTGCAGCTAGTACTATGTAACGCAGGTACTAAGATGACCACATACACACAGGGACTGACCGTCAATCCAAGGATACACACATACACACACACACACACACACACACACACACACACACACACACACACACACACACATACTCTGTCATTCACAATAGCCATTCATGCATCACAGACACAAAGTGACACAAAGGCACATGCTCACATGCCCTCATTGCTCCCATTCACAATCAGCATGACTGAACTACATTAGCTATGTGTGAAGGGGGAAGCAGCTCTGTTTCATTCTGCAAGAATGCTGTGCACAGTTATGCCTCTGCATTTCTGTCCAGTACAGCACATGTGTCGTTTGAGTATATATGAATCTTAGGTTACACAAGTCACCTTAATGGGCTGCGTGCCAGATGATCATTTGCACAAACCTGTCTTACGAAGTTCTGCGTCAGGCATGTGGCACTCCAAAACTCACTGCCTAAAGTTCACAGTGTGGTTCTCAGCAGTGATGGGGTGTTTAGGAATTGGTACAGTCTTGCAATGAATGCAGGACAGCGTGCACACTTTGCAGGTTTACTACGTGCACAACTAATGTGTAGTTACATATTCTTTAAGACTGTATATCAAAAAGACTGCTGTGGTAAGGCAGGTTACAGTGTTTTTTAGGAGACAGAGGTGTGCAGACAGGATTTCCTAGTGCCAGTGTTAGCTGATTTTGAATGATTGGACAAGTATAGAGAGAAAGTATTTCTGACCACATATTGCTCTTGTCTGTGGACCTCTTAACTGCTCAGAGTTTTGCCTCAAATTTATTGTCTATTCTTCACAAAATTTGCAAAATCTGTGGTCTTCTGGCAAATCATTGATGACTGAAGTCACTAAATAATGACAAAAATTTGAGTTTTGGACACCATACCCTTCAGAAAATGTAGGATAATACAAAACCTGTTATTCTATCATCTTTCTAAGTTTATAAGAGAAATATTTAAAACTGCTCTATTTTGGGGCCTTTGTCCCACATTATTTTTCTCTTTGCTGAATTTGAGATTGAGACATATGTTTGTCCACTTGTCAAAGTGATTGTGTCACTAGAATTATTTAGTACAATGTTATTTGTAAATAAAATGGTATGGTACTGGCTGACACTTTGACATGATATTATTTTTTCATTTAGGAGTTTGACTTCACAAGGTATTCGTCAATATAATGGAATGACTTCTTTTTTTCCTTTGTTGCCCATTTAACATTCATTTAAAACTGCAGTGTAATTAAGTTGTCAGAATACCTCTTGAGACTGTGATTAGTGTATTTTTAGATGGCATAGTTTGATTTTTTTTCTTAGCAAGTTATTCTAACGACATTGCCATTACAAGTAACAGTGCCAGAAATTCCTGTAAAGAAAATTTCTAAATTTACCAGAGTAACTGAAAGCATTGAGAAAAATAAGAAAAATATATACTGTCAGTAGTTAAAAGAAAAACAGTATAAAACTGTCAACAGGTACTTTCAATTGGCAAAAGATTAAACTGTTAATCACAAATACAGGGACAGTCGTTTAAAGCTAGTCCAAGAAAATGCAGTCCCAGGAAGAAAGAATCCACAGTAGTATCATACAGAACATCTAAATTTGTAAAAAATGCATACTGTTGCTAAAAATACATAACAAGTAAGTTTGTAAAATACAAAAAAAATACTTGATTTTTACCCAAAATATCAAGGTCAGTATAAGTATCACTCATGAAACATTGCAACATAATGAGTAACTAGGAGGAACAAGAGGTACAAAAGATTAAATCAAGTAAGAGACTGTAACAGAAATAAAAACAGCAAAATCAACCCATTTTGCAGAAAACTGAACCACATTTTTGGGGTAAAAGAAAATCATATCACAGTGATCATCCCTGACATGGCATTCTCATTAGTTACCAAATTATAAGATACTACTAAATACAGTAATACATATTAGTACTGTATCAAAGAAGAAGATAGCATAGAGTTTTCCTCACATTTTGTCATGTTAGTTAGTTAGTTAGTTAGTTAGTTAGTTAGTTAGTTAGTTAGTTAGTTAGTTAGTTAGTTAGTTAGTTAGTTAGTTGTCAAATGCTGTTGTTTCTGGAATCTCTCTTTAGCAACCTAAGTAACTGAAGTACATATGGTAGTCCACATGTAAATAAGCAGCAATATCACACAGTGTGATCTATATGCAGGTGTCATTGTGGGGTTAAGTGGCGACTTCATTTTGTTTATCTTTGTTATGATGATCAGAAAATGACATTCCTTTGCAATTCCTTTTTATCTTGAATGTTATATTACCAGTGATTTAGAAATGGGATGTCTTTATTAACTCAGAATATTCAGCTGTGATGTCCTGTTTTCTTCAGAGTCTTAGGGGGACATCTCCTAGAGGATAAAAACATCAAGGAAGTAGCAAGTTGCACTAACATAAGAATCTTAAGAATGTATTGTATATGAGTTATAGGAAGTAAATTTTCCAAAGCAAATGTGATACAAATTAGTAATTAGAGTTACTGAAAATTACTCATACATTATTACTTGATAAATCCACCAATTATGTAGGGTGAATATATGGCACAAATAATATAAATACATTTTAGGAGAGAATGATGTCCTCAGGTGATACTTCACTTGCATTCTTAATTGCTACTCGGATAAAAGGCTGCCAGAGATTTATCTTTGTTAGTTTTTTCATCTGAGGAAGTTTATCCCAAATACTACCAGTGAAAGTATCAACCACCGAATTTCCAATTTTTACTGAAGGATATGGGAATATGGACTACCCTGTGAGTGGATTGTCTGCAGTTCCTTGAAGAGACCCTTTAACTAATAACCTTAAATAGAAAAAGGCAGTTTGGTAGTAAAGGAGTTTGTGAGCCAAGTTATATTCAAGCCAGCTGAGCTTATTGCTATTTGCAAGCTACTAAAAATAAAACTGACTGAATTGTTTAGCATTAGATACTAGCAACATGCAAGTGAAATAATTAATACATTAATCTCATTTAGACAAAAGCAGAGTTATGAAAATCTGTGTCCCATGTTATATATTTTAGACTCTTATATGGGGTGATTGTAGATTACAACATGATTTACTGACTGCCTGTGTCCATCAGAGACATGGGTGCCAGACAGGAGGTGAATTTTTGATTTCTCATCCAATGGCCCAATTTACAGTTAAACAGGGTTACGGTGGGACTCTGTTTCACATGGAAGTCTGTTCCAGAGAAAGGAATTTCTCTGAGATACATGTCTGTCTCTCAAACATGTCCCATTTATGTTGCAAGCAAAATTTAGGTCTTTATATGTAGTAGTTCTGATGCTGTTTGTTTTGAGGATATGAAAAAGGTTCTTCAGAGTGGAGTCCAGAGATGCCTTGTATGCCAAGATTTGTAGGAAACTAAGTATAGGGCTAGGGCTTTGAGCTGATCCATATAGGACATTGTGTTTATGCCCTGTATTCTTTTTATAAGGAACATTTGCTGACGTTCATTTGCTGCATCTGTCTCATCAGATACATACCGAAGGGGGTATTTTACTCAATGATGGATCTGATAAGGGCTAGGTATCGTGGTACAATGACTTCCCTGGACCTGGATGCCACACACTTACTTATAAGTTTAGCAGCATAGAAGGATTTCCTTGGATGTATGTTGATTTGAGGTCAGGTGGCTGATTATATGTGTTCCCAGACCCCTGACTCCTAGCTCAACTTTTAGGGTTGTTTTATTGAAGATGCAGTTTCCTGGCATGACCAACTTCCCAAAAAGTGCTACAATGCATTTCTTCACAATGAGTTTTAAGCCATGGCTTTGGCACCAGTCATTTATCTGTGTCAGACCCTCTTGTAAGGTGTTGGTGTCTTAGGGGGATTCAGTGACTCCTACCAGTTTGCAGTCATTTGCAAACTTGGTCTGCTAGGGGCCTTTCACATTAGCCTTAACTTCTGAGAAGTAGAAGCCAAAGAGGAGCAGGGTCAGCACAGAGCCTTGAGGGAGTCCACTGGTGAGTGGCCTCTTTGAGGAGGTGGTGTCACCGATCCTAATTTCCTGCATTCTATCTGTAAGCCAGGTGGCTATCCAGCATGTTATATAGGGATTTATTCCTAATTATATACGTTTGTTAACAAAGCCAGAGTGGGGGATCGTATCAAATGCTTTAGCCAGGTCAAGGTATGCAGTATGCAGTGTTTTACCCTTATCTATTGCATTGGTGATCTTCTCAAAGAAGTCCGCCAGGTTCAGTAGACATGACCTTCCTTTGACAAAGCTAAACAGGGGTGGAGCCAGTGTCTGAAGTTCTCCTACATCTTTGCTGATCATTTCCATGACTTTGCACATAAGACTAGTCAATCTAATGGAGCTGTAGTTTCCAGGATATGTTCATTGTCCACCCTTATGAAGAGTGATGACTGTTGCAGCTCTCCATTCTTGGGGCACAAAGCCTGTTTTAAGACTATAGTTAAATAGTAACTCCAATGACCCTGGTAGGTCACATTTAAGACTATTCAGGAGGCATTCTATGATATTATCAGGGCACATTGAAGCTTTGTTATTGGCCAAGACATGACATGCTCTTTAGTTATAGTAGGAGGGATTATATTTCAAGGTATTTCTTGGGACGGTGCAGGGGGAGGTGAGTGAGGGGTAAACCTGGAACAATTTGCCAGCCAGCAGATTCATTATATTGTCCAGTTTAGTGAATGTGGCACCATTAACCACCAGTTCAGCACACTGCTGTGTGCTGCCTTTGAAATTTCTGACATACCTGAAGAAGGCCTTGTGGTTGTTTTTTGCCTGGGAAGCTATTTTGTCCTCAAAATTGGATTTATGAGACTTAATAAGCCCTCTGCCAGTTTGCTTTGATGAAAAAGTTCTTACATTTATGGAAGTTACACTTTCTGATTTTGGCAATTACTTTTTTCCTTTTGTTGTTTAACCTGTTTAATCAGGGATGCCACCAGGGTGGTTTGTTTTTGGAGATAGTTTTGGGCTTACTTCTACTGTTGTGACCAATTCCGCATGGCTGCTGTGTTTTCTGGATTTGGAGGAGCATTGAATTTTGATAAACAGTTGCTTAACTCCTTAACCCCCGAGTACCTTCTCATGGCACCTGTGTGCTTAAACCCAAGCACGCCATGAGAAGATGGAGAGTGCCTTCCACAAGCAAGAGAAAGTGTACTGCATATTTGTAGTTCACCTTAATGTAAAACATGCTGAAATCATAACTGAATGTTTAATTTACCTTATATAGTTATGATTCAGCGTGTTTTTACATTTTTCACATTGAAGTTTTTAAAGAAAATCCGTTTTAAAAGTTCGTGATTAAGCAAGTGGTAGCAACCAATCGGTTTCTTACAAACACTTTGTTTTAAAAAATTCTAGCCCTAGGGACAGTAACGAGTTTCCAGAGTTTGTACTTGAAAGCGCACTGGACAGAGAACAAGAGAAGATGCATTTGCTTATAATGACCGTTTATGATGGGGGGTACCAACAGCATTCTGCTGTGACTAGGATTATACTCAATGTCTTAGATGCCAGTGACAATCCTTCTGTATTTAGCCAGTGCAGTATGTCGTAACCCTGGAAGAAAATGCTCCAAAAGGAAGTTTAGTCATTAATTTAAATGCCACCGATTTAGATGAGGGTACAAACGTTGAAATAATGTACTTTTTCAGTGCCAGTACCACGTCCAAAGCACGCGAGATCTTCACTTTAGACCCTGTAACTGGTGCAATCACTTTGAATGGCTCAGTAGACTTTGAAGAGGTCAGCAGGTATGAAATGTATCTAGATGCTGTAGACAAAGGACCATATGCAGAGGCTGCCCACTGCACAGTATTAGTAGATATCACTGATGTAAATGACAATACTCCCGAGATTACTATAAAATCTGCAAAGCATTCAGTTCCTGAGGATGCTTCATTAGGCACAGTAATTGCCTTTATTATTGTAGGAGATAAAAACAGTGGTCCTAATGGCCATGTTAGTTGCAGGATTTTGGATGGTCTCCCGTTCCAGCTTAAACCTTCTCTAAATAATTACTTCAGCTTAATAACTAGTGCTCTTTTGGATTAGGAGCTGGTATCGCAGTATAACGTATCAATCTGGGCCAGTGATCAGGGATTTCTGGTCCGATCAGCATATACAAATCTCCAAATACAAGTCAGTGATGTGAATAACAATACACCCAGGTTTTCCAAAACATCTTATGAGGTATATGTCACTGAAAATAACTTACCAGGGACACTAGCTGGGAAGGTAACCGCGAAGGATGCCGATGCAGGAAAGAATGCGCAGACATCGTACTTGTTTATAGGAATCCCAAATAAAATTCAATCATCATCCACATAAGACGGTGCCATATATGTGCTAACTTCATTGGATTATGAGAGAGAGAGAGAGAGAGAGAGAATATCATTTCCAAACTGATGCCAGAGATGCTGGAATTTCACAGCTAAGTGGAACAGTTACCATTAAGGTTTATCTAGTGGATACAAATGACAACACCCCAGAAATATTGCATCCCTCCTCAATGAAAGGCTCTGAAGTAGCTAACAGAATACCTAGATCTTCAAGTGCAGGATATTTAGTAGCAAAAGTATCAGCAGTTGATGCTGATGTGGGTCATGATGCTTGGCTTTCTTACTAGCTTCTTAAATCCAACATGCCCAAACTCTTCAGCATATCTAATACATGGGAGAAATACGAACTACAAGACAATTTCAAAGTAACAACTCCTCATCTTGTACTCTTGTGATCATGGTTAAAGACAATGGACAACCGGCATTGACAGCAACAGCAGTCCTACATTTGGACATGATGGACAGTAGCCCAGACGTTCTTCCAAATGTCAACAGACACTACAATAGTCAGGAAAACATGTCTGACCTTACTGTATATTTGATAATCTGCTTGTTATCGATAATTTTTTTGTTCTTTGCAATCATCTCTGTGACAATTGCACTGAGGTGCTACAATGCTTCAGATCTAGATTCCTGGCCTAATTTATGCTGCAGACAGGAAGATACAATTGGTAGAGGTCAGCAAGCCAACAGCTCCCTACAACCACATGGTCATCAGACTTGCATGGAAGTGTACGGAAAGAGTTCCCTTTACAAAGTAGGCACATATAGAACTGTACCTCAGGAACTGAAAGACGATTTTATTACTATAGACTTCCCAGATGCAAATAATTCAAATGTTTGCATTCAGCAGTTCCAGCAAATGTGTTTCATTTGTGATGACAATGTTGGACCTCTTTCAACTTCTGAGGTAAGAGTGGCAATCTGCTTGTTTATCCTTGTATTTGTCCATCTGTGTATAATTATGTGCATTGCCTAATTCCACTTTACTTTGGAGCTTACACTTCAGCTTTTATTCCAATTATATTATGCTTGTATTCCCATTATATTATTATACTACTTTGTTACCTATATCTATTGACACAACTCACTAAATAAGCCCTTATCCAAAATGCCGGCTGCCTTCAAATACTTTTTTAAAGCACAAACATTTCGCTCTCAGAGCTGCCACATTGAGACCTGTGCATATTTTATGAAGAAAGGGCTAGAATCAATTGACTTCTGCTTCTGGCATTGTGCCAAAGGACGTAAATCAGTTTGGTCCCATATAGTCAAATTAACTCTTACACATAGTTACATTATAAGAAATTCTATTGCATATTGTGAGTTTATGTATCTGCTGTAATAGGTAGAACAATGCTTAAGGTGTTGTTGAATATTGTAACTTTGCTTGTGTGCATTTGACTAAAATATTAACTGAACAAATAAACAAGAAAGTCCCAGGAGAAATCGAATGCTCCACACTTTATTCACTTAGATGCAAATAAAATATTAACTGACTAAACAACCTCAGTTGTCATGCACTTTCTCTTTTTCTAATTCTCAGAAAAGTCGGTCCTTTTCATCTTAGAAAATTCTGTGCACAATGCAATTTGGATTAGAAAACCTCTACATTTTTGTAATGATGGCCACCATATTTCTTATAGAAGTATATTATCCCCGTGGAATTCCATCAGTTTTATTGTGAAAAGAACATTTAGCTTCAGCTCTACAACATTTTTTGCTGTGCAGTGTCCATTGCTTTATGCATAACTATGTTAACTTCATTCCCTGTGCCTTTTAGTGTTTTTTAAGCATTGCCCTGTTACATGTGCAGAACTATCTTATGTGCAGTATGCCCATGAGATATGGTTAATACAAGTAATAATTTTACATATCATTTTCATAGCATCGTGGTCACCATGTTCTTTCTGTTGTACAGAAAGTTTCTACATGGCCCACCTCATAAGTAAGGGTATCTCATCCAGTGACATGGAGGTCACAACACTCCAGTATTCTTCCCTTATAATACCCATTATCCAGTCCAGCATTCCTTGCGGCATGTACCTCACGAAGCACATGCAGCAGCTGGAGAAACCACTGCCTCAATCATCTGCCATACACATATAGACTGAAACTCTATCCCTCTATTCAGTTTCATATTCACTCCTCATAGGTGACCTCTGTCTGGTATACAAGGTGATCTCAGACCCCACCTTGATGGGACTGCTGCATATCCGCAAGTCAAGGTCCACTCCAGTAACCCACATGTGCGGCCTCAACCCGGTCTGTGACATCAATAGGACTTGTGGGCAGGACATATTTGTATCCCAGAGACTCCCCCATCTGTGTAATAGCCATTCTCTCCACATCAAGCAGAGTACCTCTTTACCCATTTTTAAGTGCAACATGGATCACAGGATGGGAAAAAGAAAATACACCCCTGGGATTCCATCCATGCCCCCGCTGGACAGGGGCATCAGGTGCTGACTTGTATAAACATGGGTTAAACTCTTGGCTAGGCTTATAAGGGCCGCAGGGCCAATAGGCTAGCAACTTCCAATGATCCTGTAACAGTGTGTGTGTTACTTTGATATTTCTATGAAGTTTCATTTAGAACCATTGTTGCAAAGTAGAAAGAACACATAAAGCCATTGTTTCTTGTGATGTGGAAAAAGCATATGATTCTATTTCTCATACTATGTTATGGCATGTTCTTAAATGTTACAATATTTCTGACATTTGTTTTGGGGGGGGATTGGGAAAATAGATATAATAATAACACTTAGGCAGACCCATGGTAATGGTTATATTGGGAAGCCAATTAAAATTTGTAGAGGCATTAAGCGAGGATGGCTGCTAAGTAGTAATTAATTTTTCTTAGTTCTGCAGGCTGTAAATGAGAATTGCTGTTTGTATACTTCTCTTCCATTATGGCATATTGTTCTTTCTGTCTCTATTCCTTGGATATTGCCTTATGCAGATTTTCTTTTGGTATACGGTTTATGTGCTTGTTCTCTATGATGTATTTCAATAAAAGACCCCAACCCATGTCTTGTTAAATGCAACACTTTTCAGGGTACTTGCGTATTATCGCAACCAGATTTCCAAAGGCAAATAATTTGTTCAGTTTTGAATGAAACATGTCAGTTAAACTAACAAGATGTGTGTAAAGTCTGAAGTACTATTGTGTCATCTTGGTTTTCACTCAGGGATATGAGCAACAGAGAAATTCATGTTGTTTGGTAGCATTTTTCCTGACCTGTACAGCTGAGTGCTGATTTGCAGGCGTCCTTAATGTTACACACCATGGCAGTCACGCCATTCTCATGAGTCGGGAAAATAAGTACCCAAAAAAACAGACCTTCCTTTAAACCACCTGTAACAATTTCTGTATATGTAAACTGTAACCACTCTAACATTACATCTACCTCCTGCTATCTTCTAGCCAAATATCATAGACTATCCCACACCAAATGTAATAATCTCATGTCAAGGAAACTAAAAGACAAACTTAATCTAACCATTAAACCACACTCAGTACACAAGCCCACTACCCTGACAGATGGTGATATACACCCAAACCCTGGTCCTACAAAGATCTCTACCAAAGAAACCACAATATTCTCTAACTCACCCCTTCCACTACCAATCTCTAAATCTAACACTTTACTCTTAGGACAACTAAATATTCGAAGTGTCAACAACAAAATTACTCATCTCCACTCTCTTCTGCAATGTCACTCTTTTGACATCCTCTGTTTAACAGAAACCTGGTTAAAACCCTTCACTAAAGATACTGAAATCATTCCCCCAGGCTACAACATCCTACGATTAGACCGCAATACTCGTAAGGGCGGAGGAGTAGCTCTCATTTTTAAAACTGAACTTAATATATCCGCAGTTCCCTATGACCCCCCTGAGAACACCAACACTGAACTCCTCATAACTAAGCTACAACTTAACCCTAATAAAGCCATCTACATTATCTGTACCTACCTTCCACCTGGTAATAACTCCACAAACATAGAAAGTATTCTTAGTTGGGCTTCAACCAACCACCCACAAGAAACTATAATACTTGGAGACTTTAACCTTGATTGGTTCTCAGTTAATTCAAACAACCCAGCCTCCCATATTAATCTCCATGGCTTTACCCAAACTATAAACACCCCCACTAGAACTAATAAACCTAACAATAAAGAAAGTATACTTGATTGGATCCTTGTTAACAAACCCCAACTCAATTACCTAGCGGGGACCCTGCCTGATGATATCAGTGACCATAACTTAACCTATATCATAAGGCAAAAGAATATCACTACAAATACCCCTTCAGTCAGGACCGTGCGCAGTAATAAACATTTTAACCCCACTCTATTTAAAACTGAGCTAAATGCATGTGACTGGAATCCACTAAAAACTCTTCCCCTTAATGAAGCGGTTCAATACTTTAATACCAAATTCTTAACAATCTTAGATAGCCATGCTCCAAAATGAACTATCAGAATAAAAGCTAAACCAGCCCCCTGGATATCTAAAGAAACAAGACAGAAAATATTACTCAGAAACAAACTCTGGCTAAAATGGAGAACAAGTAAACTACCCTCAGATCATCAAACCTTTAGACACCTAAGAAACAATACCAAAAAAGCTATTCTTTCTGACAAAAAACACTACTATTGTAACCTCCAGCAATCTAATCACAACAATCCCCAAAAATTCTGGGCAACTTTGAACAAACTTCTTCACCCTGGACAAACTTCCACTCCCTCCCCCTTGGGATCAGACAAAATTTCTTCCCTTGAAACTGCCAACACTTTCAACTCCTTTTTCACTGATACTATCAACTCACTAGCCTCACACCTTTCTTCAGATAACTCTAATGTTCCTCAACTTGCCTCTACTAATCTACCAAGCTTTATTATACAGCCCATCTCTACCACCTTCATCCTAAAATGTATTCAAAAGCTTAAGCCATGTACCCCATCAGCTGACCAACTTCCATCTGAATTTCTTCAAAAAGCAGCCACAGAAATAGCCTATCCCATATCTATTCTTATAAACAGAACCATTAAAGAAGGAAACATCCCTGATATCTGGAAAATCTCACATATTATACCCTTACATAAGGGAGGAAACTCTACAGAATATTCTAATTATAGACACATTGCCCTCCTGTCTCCACTAGCAAAAATCATGGAAAAATTTATTCACCACCAACTAATGTACCACTTAACTAAACATAACATACTATCTCATTGTCAACATGGTTTCAGACCTTTTCATAGTACTACCACTGCTCTCCTTTCCTTCACTGACTTCATTAACAAAAACCGCAATAATAATACCCTATCTTCAGCACTTTTCATCGATCTATCAAAAGCTTTTGACATGGTCAATCACCCTCTCCTACTAAAAATCCTGGAATCACTTGCTATTGAACCGAATGCCATCCAGTGGTTCACTTCCTATCTTTCTAACAGGAAACAAGCTGTCCTCTGGCAGAATAAACTCTCCTCTCTTCTCCCGATCTCACTCGGTGTACCACAAGGCTCAATTCTTGGACCCCTTCTTTTCTCCCTATTCCTAAATGACTTACAAGTAGCTATTCCCCAAGCTACGTGCATACAATATGCAGATGACTCCACACTCATTTGCTCTGCAAAAACCATCCCAGAGCTTCAAACTATTACTCAAAAGGTATTCCATACTGTTGAAGCATGGTTCTTAAAATGCTGCCTACTTCTTAATGCCAAAAAAACAAAACTCCTCCTTTTCAAACCCACTACCAGATCCCCCCATTGGACTTCTCTATCTCTTCTATTAACAATACTCTCATATCACCTGGCTCTTCTACCAAACTGCTAGGTGTGACAATTGACAATAATCTTACCTTTGATTATCACATAAATAACACTATTAAAACTGTACATAGAAAACTGGGCTCCCTCTATAGAATTAAAACATTCTTATCCCCAACAGCCAAAGCTACTTTGGCACACTCTCATCTCATTTCCACTCTTCTCTATGCCTCACCAATTTACACTAACCTGAAGAAAACTAATATTTCTAAATTGACCACCACATACAATAGTATAGCAAGATTTGTTACTGGTAATCAATTCAGAACTCACCACTGCCTGAACCTACAACAACTTCACTGGCTTGAATTACAAAACATGTTGCTTCTTTCCCAACTTCCCATTATCCAAAGAGCTTTTTATCTGCCAAACAACACTCCTTCATTTTCTAATCTCTTCACCCCTTATTCTAACCTGAACTCACTCTGCTCCTCTAGCAAACTCCTAGTTACTGCTACCAAATCTAATAACCTTGCAGGTGACTCCCTGTTCTCTAACTCCATTGGTAAACACTGGAACCTATTGCCCACTGAACTGACTTCTATTTTATCTCCTGTCCTTTTCAAACAAAAACTTAGAATCTACCTTACAAAACACTGGCTATGTCCCTGCCTTAACCCAGACTGAATCCATGTATTCGACTATTCCCACTTTCCCTTCATCTCTGTGACTTCTGCTACCTTCTATTTTATTTCCTCACTATTCTATCACTTACCCCTCCTCTATCCTTCTCCTTCCTGATTATATTACTCAGTTTACTGAGGGTTCATATAAATATCTAATCTACTTACATAGTTGTCTTTAAATGTCCTTTTCTCTTTCTTATGATGTTAGATAATGCTAAATAAGTTATGCTTGTTTTTTTCTTACAAGAACGTTGAGTACATTGTTGTACAACTGTTAATTCTGAATACAATAAGTTTGATTTTTTATTATATTTTCCTGATACGGTATATTTTGATGCTGCTCTTTATTGCATCTTATGTAATAGTTACTATGTCTTTGTGGAGCTTTTCTCCCCGGGCCTCTGCTGAAAATGGAAATATATCCAGTTAGACTAGCCCGGTTAATAAATGTAAAATAAAAATAAATAAATAACTGTATTTCCGTGAAAACTACTATGACAATACCACTGTCACATTTCAATTTCAAGCCCGGTGAAAATAGACTGCACTCTGAAGATCATGACTTCTTTACACTTGGTTGCAGAATCTGCGAAGTGCTACCCACAAAGTTAAACATTAAGCCAATTTCAAATTCCAACTTAAAAACACCTTTTCAAACAATCGAAGTGCAAATGCTTCAGAATTATTAATATTACTCGGAATAGTGCTTGTCATTTTTGCAATACTGATGTTCCAAAGACAAATAAAAAGGAGGTAGTAGGGAGATAGCTGTGCAGACAGTGACTGAGCAAAATAAAGGGTAAGGTCCAAATGGGGACTTCAGACATGAAGCTCGCCACAGAGGAGTCTGAAATTTCACCTTTATTCCTCCCGCTGCCTCATACCTGACGTCAGTGCCACAGTACTACTTCTTTATACACCCGTTTCAATGGTGACATTCCTGTTTTTTTCATTAATACAACAACTTAGGTGCCTTCACAAATCTGGTTGCGATAATACATAAGTACTCTTTTCAGAAACGTCCATGATTTTCATGCAAATTTTAGGTCTGACCTTGGTTTGTTCTCTGAATGTTGTCATTGTTCAACCAGATATTTTGGATAATATTTCTGCCCTTTTTACTTCTTCGTCTTGTGGTAACCAGAGGGATGGTTAGGTGAGATAACATGAATTATTACTTTCTGGATTAATTCTTAGATGGATCAGCCAGATAAGTCTGACATTTTTGCTTGTCTTATTCCATTTCTGATTATACTCAGTAGTTGCCCAAGTCAGATACAGGTTATTACTTGCTGACTACTATCAGCATGGAGCTACCATATATTTTGGGCATTTTTTGTGGCTTTGACAGTCATGTGTAGAATTTAGGTGGGAGGAAGGGCTCAGTAATATCTTAGTATTATACAATGTTACTGAATTACTCAGGTCTTCTCCTTACTGATGATAATGAGTCTGTGTTACATAACAGCTGCACAAGGTAATATAATGAATGCCTACTCGACAGGTTCTGTGCAGCAATTATTACCTGTGTCTGAGCATGCATAGCTTTGCAGTAATGAAATGCAGGTTATTATCATGTTAGCAATACATCCAGTTACAATATAGCACTGAGTCATTATCACTTCTCAGGTAAAGCTCTCAGCAGCTGTCATGGCTATTCATAATAGTAGAAGTCATTATCACATTGAAGATGCACAAGCCAGATTTGGGTTTTTCCCTACTTGGAGTCAGTGTAAGTTGCCTCCCCACACCAGTTTCTTTCTGTCATTTTTACAATTTGGAGTCGATGTCTGTGGATAAGTGCTCCACCATGTTTAACATGCAAATGCATAAATACATTAGGGTGAAATGACCCACTTGGTGTATATAACGATTTACTATGGTTTAAAGATTATTATTTATTTTAATTATCGTATTGATAAAAGAACATGTCAGACTTTGTTTTCTGTCAATGTGCAGTCCTGCAGACATTACCCAGTTCCTTTCCTTCATTTATCGGTATTTTCACCAGTAAGATACAGATGCAAGTCTCCATTATAGTAATGTGGTTCATATCTTTGTCAATTAATGTAACAACCTCATATGATGAAACAGTTTCATGTCTCAAACAATCACTATATAGCACCTGTAGTGATGCTTTCCAGCTGCCTCTGTGCAGGTGAGTACATGTGCCCTTTCTGTGCCCCCTTGTCAGTTATTGTGTATAGTTAGGTGTTTTCATGGTATGTACCACTGCAGCATCACTTGTGCCATTTGGTGTTTTCAAGGGTGGTAGGTATGTACCTCTGCATGGTCATCACCAGTTATGTCCCTTATCAACAATTGGTTGTGAATGCTGTACACATGTACAGATATCAGTTTTGTTAGGACTCGGGCTATGGAAATTATGATTTTTTCATATTTTGGTAAATAACTTTGCAAGGGATCATCTGAATGTGCTAAGTAATACCTCATTTTGAAGACAGTATTTATAGTTCCAACATGGTAAAAAAATGTCCCTTTATGTTGTACACATGTGCAAATATCAAAGTTTGTTTTGGACTTAGGTTATGGAATTTTTTTTTTCATATGTTGGTAAATACCTTTGCAAGGAAGCATCTGAATGTGCTAAGTAATACCTCATTTTGAAGACAGTATTGATAGTTCCAACATGGTAAAAGAACTGTCCCTGTATGTTGTACAGATGTACAGATATCAAAGTTTGTTTTGGACTTAGGTTATGGAAATTATTTTTTTTTCATATTTTGGTAAATCACTTTGCAAGGGAGCATGTCAGTGTGCCAAATAATGCCTCATTTTGAAGATGATGTTACTCCTTACAACATGGTAAAAGAACTGTGTCTGTGCTCTGTACACATGTACCAATATCACAGTTTGTTCAGTCTTGTAGGATTATGAAAATTATACATTTCCAATACTTCTCATTATTATGCCCATAACTTTGAAAGGGATGATGGTGATGATACAAATGATGCATCATTTTGAAGCTGACATTCAGATGCACAACTTCTACACTAATATGTAGGCTCTGTTACAGGTGATGAGATATTATGCTTTATTTATCAATTATAAGAAGGATTAATCATATTTCTGTGAATATCTCCATAAAGGGGCATCGCAGAGTAATGGTTAAGGTATCATTCTAAAGCTGACAGTCATACTAACAAATTAAATACAAATTGTATGGGTCTAAATGGTACATTGACCAAGATATTGTGCTTTACTTTTCCAAAAAGGTAAAAAACATGCACAATAGCAACATTCCTTGCCAAATATTTAATAATGATATGCACTATCAACATTTACACTGTCGGAAAGGTCAGTGTCTGCTGACAACTTTCATGTTTACATTTTTAGTCTAGCTCTTAAAGAGTTATGAACATTTGTTTTCTGTGTGGTATTACAAATTGATTTTTTGAAAATGAGCTCAGACTGTACTGTTGTTCCTATGGTGGAATTAAGCAGGCAGCTTTTTCTGAGCTGCTCTGGAGTGAATGAGTTAATAAAAGGTTGTTGGCCTTAGAATAGCTCCTGTTACTGGGTTTACTGAGTTGATTTTGATTTCAAAGGAGACAGCTTTATGACCAGACCTTACAAGGCATGAAGTGACATTGAGTGCAGTGCGGCATTCTTCTATATTTGTGAGTACGAGGTCCAGTATGTTGGGACCTCTAGTGGGCATATGAACAATCTGATTAAGGGTGTTTGTATTTATGAAGTCCAGGAATCTCTGTGCCTGCAGATTTGGGACTATGTAGAATTCCCAGTCTATAAAAATATAATTAAAGTCCCCTATAAGTTAGGCATTATTTTGGATGTCTCCCCAATAGTTTTAATTATGTGCTATGAGTTTCATGGGACATAGTGTGTCACCTGTAACTTGCCAGGATATGGTACAGGATTTTAGGGTGTATATTTTAACATCGAAATGGCAAAATATCGAATGCCATTACATCAAAATGCTTGCATTGAAACACACAACATCGAAACATCTAAACACTCATATGTGGAGTGAATGTTAAAAACAAATTACTACATGCAGGGGGCAAGACCCCCAGACTGCCAGCCACTTAAATATTCCATTCTGGGGATCGCACTTCAGTGCAGAAGTGGAAGATTTCCATTTCCTACACTGTAGCGCAATTTCGGAGTTGGTATATTTAAGGTGTGGGGGTGCAAGGGGGCTTGCCCCCCTGCCTACAGCCTTATTGTGTTATGTCCCCTTGGAAGCTGTCATTGACAGCCTTTCGATATTTTGCTAGTTTGATGTAACCAGTTCGATGTAATGGCATTCGATATTTTGCCATTTTGATGTTCCGATATAGACCCAGGATTTTATTGATGGTGACCTGCACATAGAGAAACTCCAGCTCATCATCCTGTTTAACCACCCTAGGGGTATGCTTGTTACTGAGGTATATAGTCACCCTCCACCTTTAGTCAATCTCTGTGCAGCTACTAGTCTAAAAGTGTGGAAAGCACTGAAGCCTTGCACTGCTGGAATACTCTCTGCAGCTTTAAACCATGATTTGCTAACTGCACAGATGTCTATATTCTTTAGCGTGAGGAGGGCTCAGATGGAGTTCACCTTTTTGTATGGGCTCCTGGCACTGAGCAAGTAACACCTTGAGGTTCAGTTGAGTTGAATTTGCTATGTTGGTAGTTTTGCCAATTTGCCATTGCCTAAAAGAGACTCTATGAGGAAGGATAAAGTTTTAGCCAGTATTCAAAATCCTGAAGGGGACAGGTACAGACCATCCCTGGCAAAGCAACATGGTTTATTAATCATGTCTTCCCATACTGACAAATGCTGGATACCCTTAGAATGACACCAGAGACTCAGCCAGTTGTTAAAATCAATCATCTTTTGTTGGTATTGTGGCATCATTCTTGGTGAAAGTAATATACTGTGCAAAGCCAGGTTCATGCCAGCCTGAGACGCATACAGATCTATAACATCTCTCTCCTTATACTCTAGGGAGGTATGTCTCAGATCATTAATACCTACATGGACTGTGATGGAATTGTACTAGTACCTGTGATGCAGTGACTTCAGTGCATGTGAAATTTGATGGATCATGGCTGCAGGTAGGCAACTGGCCATTATCTTCTCCTTGTCAGCCTGCTTAGATGGGCATCAGTATGTCTGGCTGCAGGTAGGCAACTAGCCATTATCTTCTCCTTGTCAGCCTGCTTAGACGGCATCAGTTTTTCTTACAATGGATTTCCCAATGACTAGAGCCCTAGGAAGTGTGTTTGCTTGCCCTATTAGCTTTGTATTTGGGGCTCCACTGATTCAGGCTATATGTATGTTAGTTGTGGCTTTCGTTGAGTGCTTTTGGGTTTGCTGAGGATAATCTTTGCTGATGGGTGTCTAAGGAGGTCTTTTTTTATTTTTTCTTAGGAAGATTTCATTTAAGTCCCTCAGGATATGTTAGTCTATGAAAGTTTAATTTCTCCAAGTCTTTTTTGGGTTTCAAATACCATAATGGGAATGGACCCTATTTCTAAGTCAAAGTATATTAAAGTTCATGAAATTATTATTGTTTCAGTCTTTGTTAGCCAAACTGCTCTTTGCAGTGCCTGCAATGTTCCCAGAATTGACTCCTTCTGCAAGTCATATGGAGTTACATGTATTGGTAACATATCTAATTACAACTATAAATTCTTTTTCATGAGACCCATTGCTCCTACTACTATTGGAATTGTCTGGGTTTCCTCCTTCCACGTTGCCCTAGTTTCTGCTTGCAAATCCTGGTATTTGTACATAAGACACTATAATCACTAGGTGTAGCAGTTTCAATGATTAATGCTACTTTTGTCTTTTTTCATGGGTTACTGTGTCTGGTTTTCTCTTATCTATTTTTAAATTGTCGGTAGTTGGTGATCCCATGTGATGTAAACTTCATTATTTTCTGTAATGCTTTGTGGTTCATGTTTCCAATGCTTCTCAGCTACTTCAATATTATAATGTTTGCAAATCCCCAATGTAACAGTCTTGCCACATTATCATACCTTTCAGTATACAACTGTCTCCAGTTCTGGTTTACAAAAACCAGCACTTGTCTGTTTCTCTGATATGTTCAATGGACTTTGTAAACCAATGTGTATATAGTCTACTATCCTGAGCCTCCAATAGTAACATTTTTGTCTTTTGGTTTAAATTCACTTATCCTTAACCATTGTTGCATCAGATCCTGAATAACACCAGGTTGTTACTGGAGTTTTCTGTACTTGCAACTAAATTTACATCTTTCCCCCAATTCTTGGCTTCTCATCTGATATGTCATCGTATATTCTTTCTTTTGTTTTTTGACACATACATTTGCTGCCTGATTTTTTCTTTTACTTTTGGTTTGATTTCCATTCCCGCTTGACACCAATATGCTTCTACTAAACTAAGCAGAGAAGTCATCTTAGAAGTGTTCTCCTCATGTTTTAAAACTTTCACTATGTTTGGATCTTCTAAGGTTAGCAGATACATATATGCAGTCCTACGGCTGCAGATCTATACATGTAATTGATTTTGAGGAGGCCCATACCCCCTTCAGAATGGGGTGTATTGTGTGCTATGTGTGGGGAGTGTTGTGTGCATAGTTTTGACAACCTGATTTTATGCAAGACTTTAGCCTCCAGTGACATCATGTATGTACACCTCTCACATACTGTATCCATTATTTTAAGGATTAAATGATCATCACTAAATATGATATTGCCAAATGTAAGAACACCAATGCATTATATAAACATACTATTTTATGTGAAAATGCCAAATTTTTGTTTTTTGCCATTGAGGTTGTCCATAAGGACATTAGGGGTGGTCCCTGGGAGGCAAGGTTAGCCCACAAGGAAACGTATTGGCAGATCCTGTTGGAAGCCAATAAAATTCCTGGGCTAAACGAATCCATCTCCATAGTGCCATACCTCAAAATTAAGGCACAACATATTAAATAAAATTAAAGTTCAACATATTAAATAAGTATTGTATATATATAGGTTGTATTTACATTTTTTACGTGTATAATTCCTCATTTAATTTTGTTTGTGGAAATTTATCGTGGATGCAGTTTAACATGCCTATGTTTAATATTTTTAAATATTTTACTCAATACATCTTTTTAAAATATTTTTTGGTTTTAATTAATTGTGATGATGTATTTAATTGATTGATTATATTAGTTGGGGTAGGTATTTAAACTGTGTGATTAGGGGAGTGTTTTATCTGATGAAGTCATTTCAGGTGACGAAAACGTGTGTAGTGCTTGCTGCTGGAATTGTTTGCACGTTAATAAACTTCTTGTGCCTTTAGCCTTGTGCCTTATCGTGAGCTTTTTGCCCTGGTGGTTACTGGACTGGTGTGACTGCTTTCGTTTGTGAAATATGAGACAATTGCTATATTGTCTCAACATACCCATATCCACCAGGCTGGCTGCAGAGCAATTAGGAAATTGCATATCCATGTTGTCTGGACCCCTAATTGGTGAGCTACAGAGGGTTGGCATACAAGAGTTAACAAAAGGCAATTAAGGGTGCTTCTTTTGGGTGGGGTTGGAGGCAGACTAGGCTATAAAATACTAACTGTAACAGTGTTGCCCCTCATTGCAATCTCTGTAGCAGATTATTGGGGCAACACAATATCTCAGTGCTTAACATTTCTGTCTGATAACAAGGTCCAAAGTCCAAGCCTGACCTCTTGTCATTGTTTGTGAAGAGTATTCATGGGTTTTCTCCTTGAATTCCCATCTCCTGCTGCATCCCAAACAAGTGTAGCTTGATAAAGTGAATGTACATACTGAATTTACTCTAGCCCTTGTGGCTCAGGTATGGCCAAAAAGGAACTGATGAGCAGTTCATTTACCTAGTAAATAAGTGACTAAATTAAAAAAATGAATATAACAAAACTCCAGTGGTTTCATTTTATCAAATGAAATGACAGATTTCTGAAGAAGTATTTAAAGAATGCAGATCTGAAAATGGCTCATTTTGCATTAATGACAAAACTGCACATGGAAAAGAAATAAATGCTATTGCTATTATTATATTGCTCAAGTTTCTGAAGAAAGAATTAAACTTGTGCAGAAAAGGAAAATCAATGTACAATGAATTACCTCACTACACAGTTGCAGGGGTAAAACAGGTTATGAGAAAAAACTGTCTTCTGGTTGTGATGATGATGGTCACACTGTAGCTGTGCTTTTGTCCACTAGAGGGAAATGAATGGATATTACTTATGTGGCAGTGGCTTGACTATCAGCAAGCACATAGGAGAAAAAAAATCATGTTCCTAATAGTATCATTAGCATCTTTTTAGCACATAGAGCTCCTGGCTTAAATGGTAATATACCTTTAAAGCCAGAGGCAAAAACTCGTGCGCTCCCACATTATGTCAAATTGTTTAATGTTTTTTTAGATTGTATTAATTGTTCTATTGGGTGAATGCTTTGACTGTTTATGTACACTTTTTGATTTTATCAATTACGTGGTCAGAAGAAGAGCACAAAAACGCTTGCCACCAAATAAAAAGGATTTATTTTATCGGCTGTGTTTGGTTGGTTTATCATTGTTTTTGCTGCTTATTTTACATGGCAGTCCATGTACCCTTACTGATCATTTATACAACTTCAGTACAGAATGCCAGGAATGGGATTTCACAGTAATCTGCACTATGCTCACTGTGTTTGGACCTTATAATTAACATTCATACCGCTAAACTGTCCAGATTTTCACAGAATGTCCAGGTGTGTTGTGCCATATCACTGGGATGATCTCAGGATTGTTATGACTCAGTGTTGCATACATTTGAGTTTCAGACTTCAAATCCTTCAGAACATATATCTTAACACAAGCCCCTGGTTATTCTAACACATTTCTATAGGGCAAATTTGACACATATGTCCATATTTCTGGGTCATTGCCCCCATTATGTTGGCCTTTGTCCAGATGTCTTGCACTAAGAGATTGAGAGTTATCTGTGAAGCCCTAGTAATCATTGTGGCATTCTGCCAAAACCGCTGACCATCAGTGCTCTGATTTAAACAGGAGTGCTGTTGGTGTTCGCTTACACAGTTTCCTGGCCGGCAGCACTGTTGGCACCCAAGAAACCTTGCTTGTTTATGTTTAAATGCTGTGTGTGGTATGAATCTGTGCTGCTGCTTATCACACTTCACTATAAATACATGTAAACTCAGTGCAGGCTTTGCGCGAACCCTAAGCAGTGTTTACTACATCCTGAGGAGTATTAGTCAATTGTCATTTAACGATTTTATCTGCAATCCTGCCAACTTGGTATATTTCTCACTTTTCATTTATTATTCAGTGGCAGAAGGAAACCGTTTAATGTACTATTGTTCATATGCTTTAACCTAATGTTATTCCATCTGTCTACTCCTCCCAAGTTTCTTATATGTCCTCATTTACTCTTTCTCCAAGAAAGCAGAAGAATTCTGGAATGAACGTCAAACACAAGAAGGAATAGCGTGTGTGCTCTTTATTTTGGCAATGTTTCTAGACCTCGCTAGAGATAACTACAATGCATGAAGTATATAACATATGTATGTTGCATGAGTTTCTGGAAGCATGAATGCTTAGTATATGTTATTTACCCCAGTCTGTTGCATATCTAAAAACTGACACTTAAGACTTTGTAATTTATTTTTGTTTAAGATGATTTATTTTCTGGTGAAGCAAATAAGATTTTGGAGATGGTTCAAGAGTGCACAGTGGGTTGTTTTAGAAACAGGAGGCCAAGTAAAGTATTCAGTGAGTGAATGTATTGTTTAATCTATGTCACTTACTTCAAGCTATGTTAGACTGATTCTATGCAAACAAGGGAAAACGCATATGCCTGAAATTATAAATTGATATTTATGGTGTATTAAATTCTGTGAATCAGTGTAAGGGGATAGAAACATTGCAAAACTACTTTATACTAAAATGTCATGGGTTTTATTTACTTTGACAAGTTACTTTTGTTTAAGCCATTACCTGATAAACTCATTTAAGTGAATGGACTCACACCGATAATTTTCTTAAGTTACTCAGAGGTTTAGTAACTTTATAGATAGCTGTATAGTTGTATAGGATAGTTGTATGAGTTTAAGTGCTGCAGTTTAAAGTCCTTTTTTGGGAAGTATAATAAGCTTGCCCTCATGTAAAATAAATTGTTGATGGGGTCTCATTTACTTAAAAGGATATATGAAGGCATAGCTTAAACAAAGGCACTTCAATTAAAGTGCTCAGGACTTTGCCATGTTGATAGAAAGCATTGTGATTTTTTTCTTTGTATTAAGGCTTCTTATCATGGTGAGGTAAAGACAATAACATTGCAGGCGGGCAGCCAGTACAACTCACTATACTCCTGTAAGCTGGACATAGCAAAACATGACTGACATAGGAGTAGAGAGGCAGCGTCATTACAAGACAACAGGTAAAAGGAAAGGTGATTTATGATGAGTCATGATGTGTAAAGGCTGAATCACAAGCTTCAAAAATAGCCATTAAAAGGATCCTGGGTCAGTTAAGTTAGTGATGAGAGTGAGGTTGGAGGAATGCTAAAAGATTAGTTACACAAAAGTCAGCATGTTTGCAGACATGGGATGTGCTGACATGGAGAATGACTGGACGTGGGTTCTGACTGTAAAATGTATGGGCATGAGACTAAGTCACCAACAAAATCCATTGGAGGGATAAATGGAAGACAGGGGCAGACATAGGAATGACCTGATAGTTTTTTGGCTCATGTGTCACTTATTTCAGATGCCTCAAATTCCATCTAGTCCCACATTCTGCATCTCCCAGAGCATTTAGAAGGCTTCCAGATGTTCACAGGGAAGCGTCAACACGTGAATGCCCTAAATTAATGTACAGGATGAAGGGGGATGTATGTTGTAGGCACTGCAGAGCAGCATGGGTCATGTAAGGATCTATCACTGTTGTGACTCAGTGAGGGGGTTTCTTACCCTGATTCCCCTCTGCAAGCATAATAGCACTACTCAAATCAATGTTGTTAGGCTGGGCAGGCTATGAGGTATAGACTGAGGAGATGACCATCCTGTGCACCTAGAGCATTCACACATCTTTAGCCTTTCCCACACTTCCAGACAGGAAAGTTGTCAGAGTGCTGCCCTTAAAAGGCCTCAATGAGACACCCAACCAGTATGCTTTCTCCCCCAGAATAGCCATGTCTGTTCTTTCCTGCCTGCATTGTGAGGTGCGCAGGAGCCTAATCCAACTCAAGTTGCCTAGCTATAGCTATAGCTTTGACCATGTGTACCCCAAGTGAGGCTTAGATTAGTCTACAACATTAATTCCTCATCATAATAATGAGAGATACACCCTACTGCTAAGTGTATCACGGCATGGTAGAAGCTGAGAAACGAGCTATAGGGCTATTAACTTGTACAGAGGTGTAGAGTTCTGAGTATGATTCAGGAGACCTGGGTTTGATTACTGGAGGTATGGAAATGAATGGCATTTTGCTCACTAGACTGTCATGGAGAGGGAAAAAGAGGGTTCCCAGAAGATTCAGTGGTCAATGATATAGACTATACGCTTTTTCTATTTTGTAAACAATGGAAACAGCACTAGCAGTTTATCCATGGGCATAGATCCATATTACCATTGTTGCACATTAAGACTGGGGTAGGATAATGCCTGAGGCATAAAAAAATCCAAACCATCTGAGAATGATGGCTCATCATGGCTAGCATTTCTCCCTCAGTTTGGCTACTGTTGCTTTAAACACCCACTGGAGGAAGAAATTGGTCAAGAAGTAAAGAGGGGCTTAATATTTGAGAGTGAGAAAGAGTTAAAAAACTGCAGGCTCTATACATTGAACTATAATGAGATAGAACAAAGCTGAAACATTTGCACTACAGTAGTCCGCATGTTGTTAGAGCATAAGGCCTGCCAGCAGGTAGTTTACAGTATAATACCTGCTGGTAAATGGCTCAAAATTGGGGCAAAGTTGCCAGTGAAGTTCACTGTGTGTGTGGGGGGGGGGGGGTGCTAAAAATGGAAGACTGAGACCAGGCCTTAAGTTTAGAAGACATGGCGTATGGGAGAAAACCATGGTGCCAGATCACAGAAAGAATATGATCCAAAAGGATATTTACCATACTGCTGAAGTTATGAACAAACTTAAAAAAAAAAAATCCCAAAACCGAATCATGAAAATAAATCATCAGCAAAATTTCATTTCGATTTGGTAATAGAGTTTTGAACCTAAAATTTAATAGAAATAAAATGAATATAGAAAACAAATGATCTGGTGCATTTCAAATAGATTCAGGTAATAGTGATCTATAGATAAATCAGTGGTGTATTTTTCAAAGGGGGACCATAAATTGTCTTATGATTATCATGTAATTGTTAAGTCACTTTTGTTTTCCATTCTGTAATAAGAGAATTATAATAAAACTTTTTGTGTGTAGAGTGAAAATTAGCAAACTTTGGCATCCTGCAGGGACTGATCCTAGACTATATTCTGTTCATATTATTTACTAATGTTAAAGACATCATAACAACCAGTGTTATCACAATTTAGCCAGATGACATCATACTGTTTACCATTCTTGACCAAACACCCAGTTGTACTTGATATTCCCCTAAAACACTCAATCTTACTTTGCATGGGACCTGTAATATGCAAACAGTAACAGGGAGAAGCTTGTCAACTCACCCACAACTACATATTCACATAGTACCACTACTCATACACATAGTATGCATCAAACACGTAAACCCACATATGCAGAGGTTTTCACGAAAAATGTACCAAAACACCAGAGACCTCCAAAACACAACTCTGCTACAGCTAACACAGTCTCCACAGCACCCATGACATATAGCAACACCAGTGTCTCACTACCAAGCCCATAAGGCATAACACTCAAATATCAAGTTTTCATGTCATTGGAGAATCAATAGTGAGACACATGGATAGCCCACTCACCAGGATGGACAAGAAGAAAGTCATGGTCAGCTGCCTTCTGGTGCCAGGCTTCACCAAATCATGCATGCATTCAAGTCTCTCAGCAACAGGTATTATGACTCTGTCATACTTCATGCTGGTGTGAATTACCTGAGATGTACCTCACTGGACTATATGAAGAGAGACATGGTCGAGCTCTCTGAGTATGTGTCCCAGGCAGTGATGTCCCTAGCCTTGAGCAGCATATGACAATCACCTAGAATGATGCCACAGCATAAACAAAAATGATTGATTTAAATAATTGGCTTAGTTTTTGGTGTTATTCCAAGGGGATCCAGTTCCTGTCTGCCTGGGAAGCCATGGTCGACAAACCTCACTGCTTTGCCAGAGATGGTTTGCACCTGGCAGCCCTAGGCTTTTGGCTACTGGCAAAAACTCTTGCCACCCCAATAGTGCCTTTTTTAGGTGAAGTCTTGAAAACAACATTACTGATGTGAAATTAACCAATCAGAACAAAATAAGGGTCATGCTGCTAAATGCTAGGAGCTTAAACCAAAAACTCCATGGAAGCACTTCTATCAGTAGAAGATGTACATATCTGTGCAGTCACAGAAACCTGGTTTAAGGCCTCAGAGAGTATCCCAGCCCTGCAAGGCTACAATGCTTTTCACACCTTTAGACTGCAAAATGACGGCGTAAAAATCAAAGGAGGCGGTGTTTCAATCTATATTAGATATAAATTAACCTCATGTATAGTTAGACTGGACAACTCCATGGAGTTACTCCAGGTTACAGTGGGTAAGACCCCCGTTCAAGTCCTATCCAGTTAAATCTCCCCCTCCATGGGTCATGACACCCACAAAGCCTACTTAACCAAACTGGAGACCATCCTAATTTTACTGAACACACTGGTTATGGGGGATTTCAATTATCCCATCAACTGGGAAACCTACTCTAGCCCAAACTTGCTAGCACAAAAGTTCCTTGACTTTGTGAATTCTAATGCCCTGGAGCAAATTGTCCATACCTTGTAAACAGGAACAAACATTCTACAGCTGGACCTCACCAACATGTCAAACAGGTGCACTGCTACAACTGTTGGACCTGCATTAGTTAATACTGACCACAAATCAGTCACCTTCAAACTGACACTAACACCAGAACTCACAAAGGATAAAATCAGACTAAAACACTTCACCAAGGCAAGCTATACATTCCTAGGTGAAGATATAAATCCATTCTAAGCCCCGTCCCAAGCTGAAAGTGGCAACTATGCCAAAGCTTACACTAAAGCCCTGTACAATCACTTGCATACAGAAGTGTATAAACTTGGCTTTACCAGATAGAATCAAAGCCACAGCCCCAAGTAAAATCAAGCTGCCATACTGGACTTCCAGCATCAACAAGCTCTGCAATAAATGCAAAAAGCTGTTGTCCAAGAAAACAAAGACAGGGACCCAACAATGGAATAGCACCCTCCTCAGCCTTAGCAGGGAAATAAGAAAGCTTGTCAAATCCTCCAAGAACTTCTTTGAGAGAAGCCTAGAAAGTACTGCCAAGGATAACCGTAAGGCCTTTAACAGCTATGTACGTAACCTAAAGGGTAGGACCCAAGCATGTGCAGAACTGGTGGCGAACGGTATCACACACACTGACCCCACAGAGATAGCAAACCTGCTAGTGGACAGGTTTGGTGAAAATTTCACTCCCCTATCCCCACCAACTTATAACAGACTTTCCCCAAACTCCCCCCCACCTTACATATATTAAGAACAGGTCCTCAAAGCCCTGTCCAAGGTAAAGAACACAGCTTGTAAGGGACCAGATGACATCCCAGGCTGTCTTCTAAACAGGCTAAAACATGAACTAACATCACCACTAAGTACCCTTTTCAATCATAGCCTAATCACAGGCTTCGTTCCTGTAGAATGGAGAACAGCTACAGTTATTCCCCTCAGCAATGTGGCCTAGCAACAGACCCGGGGAATTACAGACCCATAAGCCTGACCAGCCTCATCTGTAAAGCCCTGGAACGTAATCATTATGGACCTCATAAATAAAGACATAGGTGACCTCCAAACCCTGGATCCTATGCAATTTGGCTTCATGAAGGACAGAGCCTGCCTGTTAAATCTGGTGGATTTCTTTGAAAGTGTGACCAAGGCCATTGATGAGGGCAAATCTGTGCATGCAGTATACCTCAACTTGGCAAAGGCTTTCAACACAATCCCAGGCATTACCGGTAAACCCCTTCATTGTAAGATGGGTTGCCAACTGGCTCAGAAAATAGACACACACTGCCAATGGGGGTGGGGGGTGACTCCACATCAACCAGCAGACCTCTTACCAGCAGGGTGCCACAAGGGTCAGTGCTACTTCTCAGAAGTTCAAGTCAAAACTAAAGGGTTGTGGCTAACCAAGTTTGAAGACAACTGCAAACTATGCGCAATCATTGAATCCAAAAATTGATGTCAATATACTCCAGGATGGTCTCACACAGACCAACGACTGATGTATTAGTCATGGTCTCAAACTGAATGCAGAGAAATTCATCATCATTCCCTCTGGCAAAAACAATGTCCCTTTACACTGTCAAATCAATAACAATACCCTACAATACCAAGTACCCAAGGAAGTGGTAAGGGACCTGGGATCACAGGTTGACCGCAACCTTAACTTTGACCCCCCATGTGTCTATTGTTATAAGGAAAGTTTTTCATGTAGCACACTTGATTAGTAAAGGAATTGCCTCAAGAGCAAAAGAAGTTATAAGCCCCCCCCCCACACTTGGCACTTACCCAGACCATAATTGAGTATAACTCCCCATTCAGAATGTACTGTACTAAGCACCTACAGCAATTAGGGAGACCTCAGAGGTTTCTAACAAAAAAGATCAAGGGCCTCAAGCATGTGCCTTACATGGACCAACTAAAATTCCTGTCACTATACTCCGTATCATATAGACTTCTTAGGGGATGCTTATGCCTGGCCTACAGAGCAACCCACGATGGTAGCTTAATGAATTTACCTCATATCTGTAAATCAAATTGGTCTAAGGCTACCCATTCCAGGGACTTAAATATAGCCTGTGACTTAAATAGGACATGCTGGAGGGACAGATTTATCTCCCAACGACTGCCACATCTTTGGAACAGGCTACCAATTCATGTGAAACAGAGCACCTCTATGACACTGTTCAAGAGGAACCTGGATGAGTGAATTGGGCACCATAAATTCTTCCCAGGGATAGCACCCACAACCCTCCTGGACATGGGCAGTCATCACTAAATGCAATCTTGGGTACTGACTAGTGCTTTTACGGTATTACTTTTGGTTGAAACAGCTAGGCTTTAATTGACCTCTAGGTCAATAGCCTAGTAATATCTTATGATCCTATAAAAGCATAGCTATGGTGGGACAAAGAGAACTGACACCCTGGTCATAAGATGTTGGGTGGTGTGATTCGGAGATACTGATCAATCAGTAGTGTAGTACCCGTTATTCATTTCTGTACCAGCATTTCTGAATGCCGGTACAGAAATGAATTCCAGTACTGCGTTTGTGGTCGGAACTGCACAAATGAAGCTTTGTGTGTGGTGTAAGTTGTAACAGATAGCTACAGTTTGAAAAGCAGAAAGAGTATTCTGAGCAGACTTTTTTTTTTCTTTTTGTACCTCAACTTAGAGTTGAGGGGTGCAGAAGCAGGACCTAACTTGTTTCTAATGTTAACAGTGATAACCTGATGGGGAAGAAACTTCCTTTTTTTTTTTTTTTTTTTAATAGATGAGATCCAAGCCCTGAAAAATCTGAATAAGACTAAAGTCAAAGAACATTCTTTGTTGATACAATAAATAGCATCCTGCGCAAGCAGATGGAAACTTAGTGTTCTCAAAAGATGCCTGTCACAAGTCATCAGCCTTGAGATCTTCAAAATGCCAACAGCCGCAGACTCCATATATGTCTCTCCTCCACTTCCTGACGCAATTGAAATTCAGATTCAAGTTCAGTTTTTGTGTCTCAGCAATCTACGTGAAAAACCAGCGCTGTTACATTCAGGAATCCATTATACTATTCCAAACTTCATACAACTCCATGTCTCCAATCTACTCTGTTCACCTCATGATTTGTGCCAGTCATCAAAAAAAAAAAAAAAACCCAAGCCTGTTTGCTACAGACTCCTGTTTATGGAGGAGGAAGGTTACCATATTTTCCCAAACTTCTCCCCCTGGCATGCCAGTGAATCCTGCATTGCTTCTGCAAGTTCTGTTATTATCCTCATCCAGTTTTTCTTCAGGCACTGATATGCTTTTTCAGATAAGTTGTACCTCCCTATTACACCAGCAGCTCCAGAGCAAGGATGTAGCTAGGCATGCTCAGATGAGTACATTTTTTCCGTGCATCTCTTGAAAACTTTTACTCAAAGAGAACATACAATTTAGAACTGTCTAAATTAATGTTTACTGTGTAGAACTATACAACACATATTTTTATGTTAAGAATGCAAATCTAAAAGTAGCCATTTTGTGGTTATATGTATGTGGCAGCATTTTGTTGGTTTTGTCCATGCTGGTGTTAATGACCTGAGACGTACCTCCCTGGACTACATGAAAAGAGACATAAAGGAGCTCTCTGAGCATGTAGCCCAGGCCGGTATGACCCTGACCTTGAGCAGCATCTTACCCTCACCAAGAATGATGCCACAATATGAAGACAAGATGATCAATTTCAACAATTGGCTTAAGTACTGGTGTCATTCAAAGGGGATCCAATGCCTGTCAGCTTGGGATGATATGCTCGACAAGCCACGATGCTTCGCTAGGGACGGCTTGCACCTGTCACCCTGGGCTTTCGGATATTGGCAAAGGCTCTTGCTACCCCCATAGTGCCTTTTTAGGCAAGGATCAAAAGACAAACCCACCTCCATAGGTATCACAAGGGATAAGAAACTAAGAGTAATGCTACTCAACGCCAGAAGTCTAAACCTCAAGATGCACGCACTCGAAACTCTCCTTAGCATGGAGAACATCGATATCTGTGCAGTAACAGAAACCTGGTTCAGGGCTCCCGAGAGCACCCCAGCACTACCAGGTTATACCTCATACCATGCTTTTCGGCCCCAAAACTTGGACCGAACCACAAAAGGAGGGGGAGTATCGATATTCATCAAAGATACCCATACCTCCAGGTTGGTGGCAAAGCACGAAGCATCAGAGACTATCCATGTGCAACTAACAGTGGGTAAAACTGCCTTCCAGTTTATTGCCTGCTACAGACCACCCTCCCAAACCCAGGAACCCCACTCGGCCTTCCTGAGAACACTGGAAAATATGAAGGTCTCTCCAAACACCATTATATTGGGCGACTTCAACTACCCAAACATAGACTGGGAGCATTACTCTAGCTTCAACACCCTAGCCCAAAGGTTCCTAGAATTTATAAACTCAAATGCTATGGAACAACTTGTTACCACTCCCACAAGAGGGGAAAACATACTGGACCTGATCATCACCAACATGGGGACTCTATGCTCCAGACCAGAAGTGTATCCCTCACTGGTAAGATCAGACCATAAACTAATCTCACTGGATATTCACATCCCGACCCCACCCCCCTGCCCAGAAAACCACAGTGAAAAACTTCTCTAAAGCAAATTTTACACTCCTCAAAACTGAGGTGGAATCCTTCAAAGCCTCCGGGCCTGTGGAAAATACGGCCCAGACCGCAGAATCCTTTATAAACGCATTCTATGAACACCTTCAGGAATGCATGGCTCATGCGATCCCAAATAAAACCAAGACCCAATCCTCCAAAGGCAGACGTCCTGTCTGGTGGACCCCAGCCATAAACAAACTATACAATAGAAGGAGGAAGCTACTAAATGATAAAGCAAAATCCCAAAAAGGGAAGGCATCACTGATCAGTATTAGCAAAAAACTACGGGCACACATAAAATTGTCTAAGGCCAGCTTCGAGAGAAAAATTGCACAGAACACTAAAGATAATCACAAGGCTTTCTTTAGTTATGTTAGGAACCTGGGTGGTAATTCCTGATATGCTTAGAATTAGTCCAAAATGACAAAAAATACACAGAACCCACAGACATTGCCAACATCCTAGCTGACAGGTTCAGCGCAAACTTCTCCCCCCCCCCTCCCCACCAAAAGGGCAAATATCTATCCCAGCAGAGTGCTGCCCCCCTGACATCTCAGATGCTCAGGTAAGAGCCGCCCTCTCCAAAGCAAAAAACACAGCATCAATGGGACCAGATGGTGTCCCGGGCTGCGTCCTACATGAACTCAAAGAAGAGCTAAACCCAAACATAAAACTACTGTTCAATCTCAGCCTTACTACAGGATATGTGCCCAAAGAGTGACGTACAGCAACAGTGGTCCCTCTCCATAAAGGTGGTGCCTCAACGGATCCTGGAAACTATCGCCCCATAAGCCTGACTAGCTTGGTCTGCAAAGCTATGGAAAGGATCATCATGGACCTCATAAATAAAGATATTGGGGACCTACAAACACTGGATCCTACCCAGTTCGGCTTTGTTAAGGGCAGATCCTGCCTCTTAAACCTGGTTGATTTCTTTGAAACAGTCACCAAGGCCATTGACGAGGGGAAGGTGGTCCACACAGCCTACCTGGACCTTGCAAAAGCCTTCGATACAATACCCCACTCGGGCATTATAGATAAGCTCACCAGCTTAAATATAAACCCCTATGTCACTAGATGGATTGCAAACTGGCTCAAGGACAGAACCCACATGGTTAGAATTGCTGGAGCCATGTCAGACTCCAAACCAGTTACAAGTGGTGTCCCACAAGGCTCAGTCCTGGGACCTCTCTTGTTCGGTATATATTTCTCGGAGGTACAGGCCAACACGGATGGACTGTGGCTGACCAAGTTCGCAGATGACTGCAAACTGGGCGCCATAATCGACTCTCCAGCCGACACAAGCATCCTCCAAAAGGGCCTCATAAAACAGACAACTGGTGCCAGAGCCATGGCCTCAAGCTAAATGCCAAAAAGTGTATAGTCATCCCCTTTGGCAAAACAAAGTGCTCACAAATTACCACATAGGTGGAAATCCATTAAGTACAGAAGAAGTAATTAGGGACCTGGGGACCCAAGTTGATAGCAATCTCTCATTTGACAACCACGTGGCCAAAGTGGTTAGAAAAACATTTTATATAGCCCACCTAATCATGAAGGGATTCACATCTAGATCAGGGAGGTCATCGTGCCTCTTTACTCATCCCTCATCAGGCCCATAATTGAGTACAATGCCCCTTTGGGATGTACCTTACCAGACACCTGCAGCAACTGGAAAGACCCCAAAAGTACCTCACCAAGAGGATCAAAGGGCTCAAACAGATGCCATATGCTGCCCGGTTAAAGAAACTCCAGCTCTACTCAGTGGCATACCGCCTGTTCAGAGGCGATCTGTGCCTGACGATAAAGCCATGTCCAACCCGGAATTAATGGACATGCTGCACCTCAGAAAATCCAAATCCCATCGAGCCACGACTCGAGAGACTTGAACCTCAGCACTGAAATAAATAGGACATGCTGGAGGGACAGATTCATAACCCAGAGGCTCCCTTCACTCTGGAATAAAATCCCAGTCCAAGTTATGCAGAGTCCCTCATTGACTCTCTTCAAGAGGAATCTTGATGAGTGGATGGGAGATCGTAGGTTTACCCCGGGTATCACTTCTGTGTCACTGTTAGATAGAGGCACAGTATACTAACCTCGAAAAAGGGCATAGCAAAATAAATTTAAAATGGGTGGCGAAAGCCAAACACATTCTGGCTAGGCTTATAAATGCCCTAGGGCAGATAGCCTAGTATGAACCTATGAACCTATGAGTATATTTTTTGAATGATAGATTGGTGGTGATGGCAACAAAATTAGGTTTGAGTACAAAATATAAATTTCTGGGTGCAACGCTGCTCCAGAGTTTTCCTCCACCACAAGCTTCACCTACTGTGCATTCCTTTACAGCTTGGTTATATCCTTTGGGTTTTGTTTCAAGTCTTCCCACAGGCCTATTTTTTCAGCCAGAAGACCAGTAATCATTTGTAGTATTTTGTCTGGTTTCTGTTTCTTGTACTTCCTTACTGTTTTTCACATCAACAGCAGAGCTGCCAACTATTTATCATACTGTTATAGTCTACACTGAATTAGCAGGTTTCTACCTAACTAAATTAATGACAGT